>NW_021271999.1:0-1203 GCF_002162155.2 Triticum dicoccoides
AAGTGTTACTTGCCTTGCTGATGATCCGCGAGTCCTAGGGTTTCGAAGTAACAAGCGGCGCAATCCGGGTAATCTATCGCAGACAAACAACAAGCATACAATAAGTACTCATCTAATGCACAGGGAAATCTCGAATAAAAGATCTAACCAGAGAGTTCAACTTAAGAACCCTGGTTGCAAAAGAATCGAATCAAATAAAGCATCGAAAGTCAAACGACGAAAGAAAACAACTCGGTTCTAGCAAGTTGAAACTAGGTCAAAATTTTACAGTAACAAAACTTAGTTTAAGTTGGTTAGTCGGAACGGCGGTTTCGAGGCGAAACTCCAGGCATTTGAATCACCTGATTCCGATAAACGAGCAAGAAGATAGACTAGAAAGAAGATCGGATCTGAAATCACGATCGGAAGAATCGCGGAATAAATCCGACGAGAAAAGAGAACGACGAACGGTTATACGAACGGACGTTCATTAACCTAGAAGAATCCGGTGATCACGTTCGTTAGGACGAACGGTCCGGCGAACGGTAAAAGGCAACTAAATCGGAGAAGAAAACGAATCCGATCTAGGGTTTCGGAGAAGAAATCCGAACGAAAAACTGATCTAGAAAACCGGAACGGTTTAGAGAAGAAAAGAATCGGAACAATTAGAAGAAAACGATCCGAGAAAAGAAAAGGTGACGCGGCGCGGGGCTACAAAATAAAAAAAAAATCTAAACGAACTCCAAAATTAATACAGTAAACTTTCCCCGACTCCTAAAAATGAGCCGAACAAAATGAACTTTTCTCCGGACCTAAAATGCAATTTTTGAAAACGCGCATTTTTCCCTATCCAAATAAAATGCAAATAAACACCGGAAAGCAAAATTGATATATTTATTATATCTTCATTTTTCCTAAATTTGGGAAAGTCATATTATTCCCTCTCTATTTTTTGATAACGGAAAAATAATTGAAGATGAAATAAATAAATCAAATGATCCTCTTTTCAATTCGAGAAAACTCTCAAATATGAAAATAACGAAATCTCCAACTCTCTCCAAGGGTCCTTGAGTTGCGTGAAATTTCTAGGATCGACCAAAATGCAAGAAAATAAAGTATGCATGATGATCTATTCCAAATTGAAAATAAATTCAAAGGGGCTTTGAATTTAATTCTTTGAAACTCCCAACTCATATTTCATATAATTTGAAGAAGTCATTTTAT
>NW_021272000.1:0-1302 GCF_002162155.2 Triticum dicoccoides
TGGCCTGGCCAACCGCGACTAAAGCTCCTCCCCTATATATACCAGTTCAGCGCACTCACTTAGCCATTTGGTGCCACTTCTCTTCACAAGGGGGTGTAGGTTTGCTTTTGGTTCCTCTTATGCACACAAGGTGTTTGATGAAATGCCCAACAGCGTGAAACAAACATGATATGAAGTGTTGGAGCCACACTTGAGGTTCCTCCTCGATCGCGGTTAGCAACTTGAACCTTTCATGCATGTGTGTCATTGATAAAATATGCATGTGTGTTGTTCATTGTTTAATTTCTATTGTTTATAGCTAGTTACTTTAACAAATGCATGATGGTTAATTATATATTTTATATTATAATAATGCAGATGAATCGGCAATGGATGTACGGTAACCGACTCTCCCGCGAGTTCACTACGGGTTTGAAAGATTTCCTCATAGTGGCTAATGCGAACAAGCAGAAGGGTTTTGTTATCTGTCCATGTGTTGACTGTAAGAATCAGAAGGGTTACTCTTCCTCAAGAGAAGTTCACCTGCACCTGCTTCGGCACGGTTTCATGCCAAGCTATAATTGTTGGACCAAGCATGGAGAAAGAGGGGTTATAATGGAAGAAGATGAAGAAGGGGATGATTTCATCGATGAAAGCTATCTTGCTCATTTCGGTGATACTTTCATGGAGGATGCTGAAGGTGAAGGGGAAGGTGAAGGGGCAGGTGAAGGGGAAGGTGAAGGGGAAGGTGAAGGTGAAGGTGAAGAAGAGGCACGTGATGAGACCGTTGATGATCTTGGTCGGACCATTGCTGATGCACGGAGACGCTGCGAAACTGAAAAGGAGAGGGAAAATTTGGATCGCATGTTAGAGGATCACAGAAAGTTGTTGTACCCTGGATGCGATGATGGTCTGAAAAAGCTGGGCTGCACACTGGATTTGCTGAAATGGAAGGCACAGGCAGGTGTAGCTGACTCGGCATTTGAAAACTTGCTGAAAATGTTGAAGAATATGTTTCCAAAGAATAACGAGTTGCCCGCCAGTACGTACGAAGCAAAGAAGGTTGTCTGCCCTCTAGGTTTAGAGGTTCTGAAGATACATGCATGCATCAACGACTGCATCCTCTACCGCGGTGAATACGAGAATTTGAATGAATGCCCGGTATGCACTGCATTGCGTTATAAGATCAGAGGCGATGACCCTGGTGACGATGTTGAGGGCGGGAAACCCAGGAAGAGGGTTCCCGCCAAGGTGATGTGGTATGCTCCTATAATACCACGGTTGAAACGTCTGTTCAGGAACAAAGAGCATGCCAAGTTGTTG
>NW_021272001.1:0-2256 GCF_002162155.2 Triticum dicoccoides
TGAAGCATGTTAAAAATCCTTAGTATATTATCATCACTAGAGTTTTGACACAATTAGTGCAATGCTACCGGGAACCACTCATCTAGCAAGGCATATACGAAGATTGGCCATTCATATCCATCTGCCAAGAACCACTCATCTAGCATGCTAAAGCATAGCTATTGACATCAGGGAGTCAATTATGAGAACAAATGAAAAATAGTTCGCATCATGGAATATAATGTTTAAGGTACAACTCATGTCATGGTTTTGGGGTGGGAACCAGCCGGTTGTGCACTCTTTTCATCCTTCTCTCTAACATGTAGAAGAAATCACAAAAATTTAGTCGTGAGGATTTGAATCTTGATGGTGAGATTCTACATCCAATTATCGACCCAACTAACTTACGCTAAATTTCTAGTGACGCACCGGTGATGTTTTCTTTTTTGTTTTGTGACAGATGCACCGATCATGTTAAATAAATGAAAACAATAACCGAGAAAAGTAGAGGTAATTTGAATAAACTTGAAATGAATGTTGCATTTTGGAAACGTTGGCATATATAGCATATCAACTGATATACTTTTTCATGATAAAGCCGCTTTTTATTAACTCATAATGAATCATCAATGGGATACAAACACAATGAGTACACACCCAACCTCTGCATTATTAAGATACATAGATCCAACACCAACACACACACACAAAAAAAAATTATCACACCTGCAAAGAGTAAATTCATACAAGACAAAAGTTAAGCCCATGCGTACGAAAATGAAAACAAATATAAAAAGAGTTATATTGATCCTAGTTGGGCAGGTGCCAAGAGACAAGGAAGCGGCAGCTGTAATACAAACCTCCCACAAGCAAACCCCACCAAACATAACCATCTCCAAAAAGATGCCCTCAAGAGGGAGGATGACACCATCATTCGATCCCGGGATTTGGATGGTTTCGAAGTCCCGCCGATGTCAATAGGTCGCGAAGTGCACTAACATCGACACTAACTCTTCATAAGCATTGCCATCAATTCTGGTGGACACATGGATGGATTGCGAAGGTTTTGCCTTTGGTACAATGTGCATGTAAGGGCAAACCTTGGCAGAGCAGAACAAGTTGTTCTCTTTCCTATCTTGTATAGAATCTGCCAATCTGGAGAGTTATCGGGAAACTTCCGAGGAGCTAGTTGAGTATTTGGTTTTTGCAGCTTTATATCTTGTCGGCCATGTACAAGTTTTCTTAGAACGGCCATGTACAAGATTACAAGTGGATATATAGTTGTACAAGTGTACATGCCATGGAGTTGTTAGCCGGTGAATTGTGATGTTTAATTTTCTTTGTGCTGGAGCTGCTTCTTGATGGGATTAACTTCTGTTTGCAAAACCAATGTCTTTGTATTTTAGTTCTAGTTTCCTTTATTCCAATAAGGGGGAACAATGTAAATATTCATATTTTGGCCAGCTTGGAGGCGCAAATTGGTGACCCTAATTAACATTCTCAAACCCACTTTTGTTCAAACAAATTAACTGGTTTTCTAAAAATGTTGTGATTTTGAAAAAGTTTATTTGATTGAACTAAAGAGGGTTAGAGGTTACCAACTTCCACGAAAACCTAATTCGGTGCCCAGGCTCATCTGCACCCGGTCAGAAAAAATGAAAATAAATACTAAATAACTTCAAAAAAATCCAATTTGTTTTTGTGTGATAGATAATTTTATGCGTGATCTTTGTTGCAAATTTCAACTTATTTGGACATCTGAGCAATTCTCAGCAAAACAAAACAAATCGGGTCAGAACAATGTGTGAACAGTAAACTTTTTTACAAACCCTGAATTTGTCTTTTTTGCTGAGAGTTGCTCAGATGTCCAAATTAGTTGAAACTTGGAGCGCACCTCACGCGTAAACTTATCTACCACACAAAAGTTTTTTGGAATTTTTTGATTCTTTTAGTATTTGTTTTGATTTTTTTTTCGTTAGAGGGAGTGCAGATGAGCTCGGGAGCAGAAACGCCGCACTCCCAACTTCCATCACTAGTTTCAAGCCATATTTGTCTTGTGTTCTTTGAACTAAAGAGGGTTAGATGGAAATGAACAAGTATTGAAAAAGAGTTGTGCTCTTTAATTCTCAGCAAACTAAGCTGGAAATGCTATACATTGCGTCCCCGTACAGATCTAAAGACCAACTTCAGCTCGAAGTTCACTAGATGCACTGCTTAGGGGCCTCTAACTGTGCCTTCTATTTCTTGCACGAGAAACCCCAATCCACCCTAGTATGA
>NW_021272002.1:0-2287 GCF_002162155.2 Triticum dicoccoides
TCCTCGACGGAAGTTCATCTTCCTCACCCAAATAAGGCTTCAAATCTGCAATGTTAAAAGTGGGACTAACCCCAAAATCTGCAGGCAGCTCAAGTTTATATGCATTATCATTTATTTTCTCTAACACCTTAAAGGGACCATCAGCACATGGCATTAACTTTGATTTGCGCAAATCAGGAAATCTATCCTTACGCAAATGTAACCAAACAAGATCTCCAGGTGCAAACACAACATGTTTTCTACCCTTATCTCCAGCAAGTTTATATTTAGCATTCATGCGCTCAATGTTTTCCTTAGTTAACTCATGCATTTTTAAAATCAATTCAGCACGTTGTTTAGCATCAAAATTAACCTTCTCCGAAGATGGAAGAGGCAACAAATCAATAGGTGCATGAGGTAGGAAACCATACACAACTTCAAAAGGGCACATCTTAGTAGTACAATGCAATGAATGATTATAAGCAAATTCAATATGAGGCAAGCATTCCTCCCACATTTTCTTATTATTCTTCAAAACAGCCCTAAGCATAGTAGACAACGTTCTATTGACTACTTCAGTTTGTCCATCAGTTTGGGGGTGACAAGTAGTACTAAAAAGCAGTTTAGTCCCCAACTTAGCCCATAAACATCTCCAAAAGTGGCTAAGAAATTTAGTATCACGATCTGAAAAATAGTATCTGGCACACCATGCAAGCGAATAATTTCACGAAAGAACAAATCAGCAACATTAACAGCATCATCGCTTTTATGACATGGTATAAAGTGTGCCATTTTCGAGAATCTATCCACGACAACAAATATGCTATCCCTCCCCTTCTTTGTTCGAGGTAAACCTAAAACAAAGTCCATAGATATATCCTCCCAAGGAACACTAGGTACAGGCAAAGGCATATATAAACCATGAGGATTGAGTCGTGACTTAGCTTTTTGACATGTAGTGCAGCGAGCAATAAAACGCTCAACATCCCGTCTCATCTTTGGCCAAAAGAAATGTGTAGCAAGTACGTCCTCCGTCTTCTTCACGCCAAAGTGTGCCATTAATCCTCCTCCATGCGCCTCCTGCAACAACAAAAGACGAACGGAGCTAGCTGGAATGCATAGCTTGTTAGCACGAAACACAAATCCATCATTAACAACAAACTTGTTCCACATTCTTCCTTCTTTACAATTCTGCATTACATCTTTAAAATCAGCATCATGCACATATTGATCTTTGATGGTCTCCAAACCAAATATTTTGAAGTCAAGTTGTGAAAGCATAGTATAGCGACGAGACAATGCATCAGCAATAACATTTTCTTTTCCCTTCTTGTGTTTAATGACATAAGGGAAAGTCTCAATGAATTCAACCCATTTAGCATGTCTGCGATTCAGTTTAGCTTGAAATTTAATATGTTTCAAAGATTCATGATCAGAATGTATAACAAATTCTTTGGGCCATAAAAAATGTTGCCATGTTTCTAAAGTCCGAACAAGAGCATATAATTCTTTATCATAAGTAGAATAATTCAGACTAGGCCCACTCAATTTTTCAGAAAAGTATGCAACAGGTTTGCCATCTTGTAATAACACACCTCCTAATCCAATTCCACTAGCATCACATTCAAGCTCAAAAGTCTTACTAAAATCAGGAAGTTGGAGTAAAGGAGCATGTGTCAACTTATCTTTCAATACCGTGAAGGCTTCTTCCTGTGCAGTACCCCAAAGAAAAGGCACATCTTTCTTTGTAAGCTCATTGAGAGGTGCAGCAATGGTGCTGAAATCTCTCACAAAATGCCTATAGAATCCAGCGAGGCCAAGAAAACTCCTCACTTGTGTGACCGTTTTGGGCTGCGGCCAACTCTCAATAGCTTCAATCTTGGCTTTATCAACTTCAATTCCCTGTGGAGTAACAACATAGCCAAGAAAAGATACTCGGTCGGTGCAAAAGGTGCACTTCCCAAGGTTACCAAACAAACGTGCTTCACGTAGAGCAATAAAAACAGCACGTAAATGTTCCAAATGTTCTTCCAAAGATCTGCTATAAATCAATATGTCATCAAAGTAAACTACCACAAATCGTCCAATGAAAGCACGTAAAACTTCGTTCATTAATCTCATGAAAGTACTAGGTGCATTAGTTAACCCAAAAGGCATGACTAACCACTCATATAATCCAAACTTAGTTTTAAATGCTGTTTTCCATTCATCTCCCAATTTCATACGAATTTGATGGTAGCCACTACGCAAATCAACTTTGGAGAATATTGTAGAGCCACTCAATTCATCAAGCATATCATCTAGCCTA
>NW_021272003.1:0-1121 GCF_002162155.2 Triticum dicoccoides
AGTATGCCATTCTACCGACCCCGCCAATCGATTGCCGTGATTTGCCTTAGGCTGATATAGAGAGTCTCAATGATCTCTATATCAAAGGTAATTCTTTTTGCCACTTTAGGGGATATATCTTCGAGTCACCTTCCCTAAGGTACATCATAATGGTGCCATGTCAACTCAACTCCTCGCTACGTTGACAACCGATCACCACATTCTTAAGTCTGGAATTGTTGTCTACTTAGCGAACCCTCGTCATCTGTCTTACTCCATTTCTTCGGATCTGTGCTTCGTCTCTCAGCTCAAGAGATGTTGCTATGTCTCATCCCATGAGTTGATCCTAAGTTGTTCGGTCTTCTCGAAGATCGATTGTTCTAGAGTTTTCCTTTTCCCTTCTTGTCATGATTAGCTGAAGTTCTCAGAGCAAGACGACAAGACAAAGATGGTGTTCAAATCAACGTTCATTTGAAGTGCAACCTGGATCGTGAAGATTATACTAGTTTGCGTTTCCCCTTCATCTTACCCTACGCTTGAATCTCGAGACGAGATTCTTGTTTAGTGGGGGTGAGTTGTCACATCCCTAGCTGCTGGTAGTGCTCTAGGCTAGCTCATGTGTGCATCATGTTTAAATTCTGAAAATTTGAACTGAGGAATTTTGGAAGCCTCAAAAACTTAAATAAAAGAGGGGAAAAAACCCTAGAAATCTCATTCATTGCTCCAAAAATGCCTTTTTAAATATTTGATAATTTTGGTAAGGGTTCTGGTCCCAACCAAAATATTGAACATTTTTTAAGGATTTATTTTTGGGACTTTGGATTTAATTCATTAGCTATTTGAATTTGAATTATATTCATATAATTAGAATATAATTTCAAATACCCCCTGAAATATTTTATAAGCTTTTGGAAAAGTCCATCTAGCAATATAAAATATTCAGAGGAGCTTTGGCATTGTTTGAATTATTATTTTTAATTCAAAACAGTGGCAAAAGAATTAAATAAAACAAAAACAGAAGAAAAATATAAAACAGAATAGAAATAAGAGAGAGAGAGAAGGAAGTACCTGGCCTTACCCGTGCAGCCCACCAGAGCCGGCCCAGCTCCCCCACCTGGCCGGCCCAGCCCACCTCCTCCCCC
>NW_021272004.1:0-948 GCF_002162155.2 Triticum dicoccoides
AGACCTCACCGGCGCCGGACTTGTCGCCGTCGTCGTTTTGGTTCACCTCCATCCAAACCGAGCACGCAGACGTACTCAGAGCACTCTCAGGAGCCCGTAGCTCCCACCAACCCCTCCTCCCATGCACCATAGCGCCGAACCCGCCGTTGCCCGAACTCCGGCCGCCGCCACGAGCTCGACTCCGGCGAGCCCGCTCCACCCCAGCTCCTCCCACTTGCACTACCAGACGCGCGCGACCCCCAGCTACGCGTAGGACCAATCCGCCATCCAAATGGTCACCTGTGGGCGAAACCCGACGCGCTCCGCCGCCACTGACCTCGCCGGCGGTTTAACTCCGGCCGTGCTGACGTGGGCCGTCATTAGCAGCTAACAGCCCCACTAACCAACCCCCTAGCTCACTGACATATGGGCCCCACGCCCTTAACTAACCACGGTTAACCCCCTGTTTAGTTTAAGTTAACCACAGTGGCCCCACGCGTCGGAGTTGACCTAGCTGACGTGGCCGTTGACCGTCCCCCCTGTCAGTGGGTTAAACAACCCTGTGTCACTGACGTGTGGCCCCCACACGTCAGGTTTGACCAGCAGCAGCGTCTGTTGACCTGCTGACGTCACGGTGACGCACTGCTGACGCAGTAAATGTTTTCTGGAATTTAAATAATTCTTAAATGATTTATTAATTCCAGAAAATGCCTAAAACTTCAATAAATCATAGAAAATTAACCGTAACTCCAAATTAAATAAATTATATATGAAAAATTATCAGAAAAATTCAAGGAATCCATCTGTACCATTTTCATGCATGTTAGAACAACTTATAGCTGCTGTTTAGCACAAATCAATTAAATGGCATTTGAATAATCACATATGGAGTTTGAATTTGAATCTTGTATTCAAACCAACTTCATTTAATATGTTGCTAGTTGCATTAGCCCAAAACACATTCATTTT
>NW_021272005.1:0-1595 GCF_002162155.2 Triticum dicoccoides
CCGAGATTCGATCGTCGGTATCCAATACCTAGTTCAATCTCGTTACTGGCAAGTCTCTTTACTCGTTCCGTAATACATCATCTCACAACTAACATATTAGTTGTAATGCTTGCAAGGCTTATGTGATGTGTATTACCGAGAGGGCCCAGAGATACCTCTCCGACAATCGGAGTGACAAATCCTAATCTCGAAATACGCCAACCCAACATCGACCATTGGAGACACCTGTAGTACTCCTTTATAATCACCCAGTTACGTTGTGACGTTTGGTAGTACCCAAAGTGTTCCTCCGGTAAACGGGAGTTGCATAATCTCATAGTCATAGGAACATGTATAAGTCATGAAGAAAGCAATAGCAACATACTAAACGATCGGGTGCTAAGCTAATGGAATGGGTCATGTCAATCAGATCATTCTACTAATGATGTGACCTTGTTAATAAAATAACAACTCATTGTTCATGGTTAGGAAACATAACCATCTTTGATTAACGAGCTAGTCAAGTAGAGGCATACTAGTGACACTTTGTTTGTCTATGTATTCACACATGTATTATGTTTTCGGTAAATACAATTCTAGCATGAAAAATAAACATTTATCATGATTATAAGGAAATAAATAATAACTTTATTATTGCCTCTAGGGCATATTTCCTTCAGTCTCCCACTTGCACTAGAGTCAATAATCTAGATTACACTGTAATGATTCTAACACCCATGGAGCTTTGGTGCTGATCATGTTTTGCTCGTGGAAGAGGCTTAGTCAACAGGTCTGCAACATTCAGATCCGTATGTATCTTGCAAATCTCTATGTTTCCCACCTGGACTAGATCCCGGATGGAGTTGAAGCGTCTCTTGATGTGTTTGGTCCTTTTGTGAAATCTGGATTCCTTTGCCAAGGCAATTGCACCAGTATTGTCACAAAAGATTTTCATTGGACCCGATGCACTAGGTATGACACCTAGATCGGATATGAACTCCTTCATCCAGACTCCTTCATTTGCTGCTTCCGAAGCAGCTATGTATTCCGCTTCACATGTAGATCCCGCTACAACGCTTTGTTTAGAACTGCACCAACTGACAGCTCCACCGTTTAATGTAAACACGTATCGGGTTTGCGATTTAGAATCGTCCGGATCAGTGTCAAAGCTTGCATCAACGTAACCTTTTACGGTGAGCTCTTTGTCACCTCCAAATACGAGAAACATATCCTTAGTCCTTTTCAGGTATTTCAGGATGTTCTTGACCGCTGTCCAGTGATCCACTCCTGGATTACTTTGGTACCTCCCTGCTAAACTTATAGCAAGGCACACATCAGGTCTGGTACACAGCATTGCATACATGATAGATCCTATGGCTGATGCATAGGGAACATCTTTCATATTCTCTCTATCTTCTGCAGTGGTCGGGCATTGAGTCTTACTCAATTTCACACCTTGTAACACAGGCAAGAACCCTTTCTTCGCTTGATCCATTTTGAACTTCTTCAAAATTTTGTCAAGGTATGTGCTTTGTGAAAGTCCAATTAAGCGTCTTGATCTATCTCTATAGATCTTAATGCCTAATATGTAAGCAGCTTCACCGAGGTCTTTCATT
>NW_021272006.1:0-1931 GCF_002162155.2 Triticum dicoccoides
AAAAAAAGGCCCAAAAAAATAAAAATAAAAAAATAAAATAAAAAGGGCAATGCTACTATCTCTTTTTCCACACTTGTGCTTCAAAGTAGCACCTTGTTCTTCATGTAGTCTCATATATTGTGCTTCAAAGTAGCACGTTGTTCTTCATGTAGTGAGTCTCATATATTGTGCTTCAAAGTAGCAACTTGTTTTTCATGTACTGAGTCTCATAAGTTGTCTTTTTTATAATAGTGGGAATTTTTCATTATAGAACTTGGCTTGTATATTCCTACGATGGGCTTCCTCAAATGCCCTAGGTCTTCGTGAGCAAGCAGGTTGGATGCACACCCACTAGTTTTCTTTTGTTGAGCATTCATAGCTCTAGTGCATCCGTTGCATGGCAATACCTACTCCTCATGTTGACATCAATTGATGGGCATCTCCATACACTACTGGGGAAAAGCCTATACACAGAATCTTATCACCAGTGCAATTTAAAATAAGGCACTGCTGCTAATTAGCAGTAGCGTGCTCTGCCGAAACTCGCTGCTGAAACAAATATAGCAGTAGCGCGCCCGCTCAAAGATGCACTGCTGCTATAATACCCACGAGGCTGCCGCGAGGCTAGTTATAGCAGCAATGCGTTATAGCGACGGGCTCTACTGCTACGTAGCATAGTAGCAGCGCATTTCTCAGATAAGCACTACTGATAAGTTTCCTACAAAAATTTAGTCCCACCTTGCTCCGTGAAGAGAGTTTCTACCACCTTAAATATGTTACTTCTCAAACTTTGACAAGCACTTGGTCTTCACTGAACTCTATGTGTAGAATTTGTGGCTGCAATATGAGTCTTCACCTGTTCCTAAACCGGCGAGGACTCATATTGATAAATCAGATTGTACACAAAAAGATCATTGATGATCAATGTATTTTTGATATATTGAACAAAGTCTATTTTTACATGCTGACACATAGCAGTAGCGCTTTATTGTAAAAGGCGCTGCTGCTAGATAGCTTAGCAGTAGCGTATTTTCCTACCGCGCGCTACTGCTAAGCCATTCATCTCCCACCCCCATCTCCTCTGTCCGATCCACTCACACACTCACACACTCAATCCTTCGTCTGCGCCGCGCCGGTCCACCCCCGTCGCCCCTCCTCCATCTGTGCCGCGCGCCATCACCCCCTCCTCCTTGCTGGACTCGGTACCGGCCTCCTCCTCCGTCCTCCCTCTCCACTCGCCGCTGGCTGGCCCCTCCTCACTCCACCTTCCTCCTCTGTCCTCCCTCAACTGGGCGTGCCGGCCGGCCCCTCCTCGCTCCGCCTTCCTCCTCCGTCCTCCCTCAAGTGGCCGCGCCGGCCGGCCCCTCCTCGCTCCGCTTTCCTCCTCCATCCTACTCTCTTCTCCCTCCTCGAGTCGCCCCTCCTTCTCCCTCCTGCCCGCTACATTTTGATTTAGTAGGCTAGTTCATATGCAACATTTTGATTTAGTTGATATAATTTAGTTGATTTAGTAGGCTAGTTGATTTAGTTGACTTAGAACATTTTGATTTAGTTGATTTAGTTGGCTAGTTCATTTAGTTGATTTAGTTGACTTAGAACATTTTGATTTAGTTGATTTAGTAGGCTAGTTGATTTAGTTGACTTAGAACATTTTGATTTAGTTGATTTAGTAGGCTAGTTCATATGCAACATTTTGATTTAGTTGATATGATTTAGTTGATTTAGTAGGCTAGTTGATTTAGTTGACTCAGAACATTTTGATTTAGTTGATTTAGTAGGCTAGTTGATTTAGTTGATTTAGGACATTTTGATTTAGTTGATTTAGTAGGCTAGTTGATTTAGTTCACTTAGAACATTTTGATTTAGTTGATCGTTAGTCCTTTGCTCATATTGCTTTAGGAAAAATGGCGCCACCACCACCACCACTATGTCGACTGTGCAAGTCAAGATGC
>NW_021272007.1:0-1392 GCF_002162155.2 Triticum dicoccoides
AAAAAAAACACAAATCATGTGAACAAAACAAAAACCGAGGTATACTGATATTTGTTGAAGAAGAAAGATGGGATGCCAACCGGGGCATCCCCAAGCTTAGATGCTTGAGTATCCTTGAAATATTTGCTTGGGGTGCCTTGGGCATCCCCAAGCTTGAACTCTTGCCTCTCTTTATTCTTCTCACATCTGTAACTCCTCATTCTTCGAACACTTCATCCACACAAAACTTAACAAAACCTTTGTGAGATCGGTTAGTATAATAAAGCAAATTACTACCTTTAGGTACTGTTGTAAACTCATTCCAATTTCATATTAGCATTATATCTACTGTATTCCAACTTCACCATGGTTCATACCCCCCGATACTACCCATAGATTCATCAAAATAAGCGAACAACACATAGAAAACAGAAACTATCAAAAACAGGACAATCTGTGGTAACGTGGAAATTTCGTATACTTCTGTAACTCCAAAAATTCTAAAAAATATATGAAAAATTTAAAAAAATGTATAGAAGTAATGTGCAAAAAGTTTAGACCCATTTGACTTTCCAGTAAAAAAAAGTAAATTCACGCGCTACAGCCAAAGTTTCTGTTTTTGTACTGCACATAGTAAACAAGCAATCTAATCATCCTAAAACCAAAGCTTGGCACATTATTTTTATAATACAATGGATATATACAAGGGGATAATTATTTTAAGAGAAACTTCCATGAAAAAATCTACATTGTTTCCATGAGCACGAACACAAGTGTTCAAGGTCGACCCTCACTTCTTCAATGCATAACTTTCCAATAGTTCTCTTTTTGAAAAACTTTTTAGGCATATGAGGCAAGTGAATCTTTTTGTATTTTCATTTTTTTTAATTTTTTTTGTATGTTTCACCCACAACTAAGCAAAACTAAAAAGGGAAAAGAAAAACTAGTTAGTGAAGAAAGCAAACAAGCATACATGAAAATATCAACCCCACGCTATTGCTCCTCGGCAACGGCGCTAGAAAAGAGCTTGGTAATCCCCAAGTGCAGGGAATCATCATAACAATTCCCAGCGGTGGAAGTGATAAGTATGGAGTGTCGAACCCACAAGGAGCTAAATGTAAGATCAGTATTCTCTCAAGTCCTATCTGCAACTGATACGACTCTACTTACATCGAACGTTTGCTTCCAACTAGAAACGAGAAAGAAAACTATGTTGTGGCTATGAAGTGGATAACTTTGCATGGCATCAGCGAGCTAAAATATAAAAGTAGGTGCTGTTATCATAAAGTTAGAATATATTCCTAAATATTATAAATAGCGAGTGTGGAATAATGATGGGTCGGTGTGCGGAATTCTCCTAGGCAATTGTTAACAAGACTGGCAATCACTATTGCAATTTCATATGAGGGAGAG
>NW_021272008.1:0-958 GCF_002162155.2 Triticum dicoccoides
TTTATTTATTTACTTTTATTGTTTTAATTTAACTTAGGGCACATAAGTATTTTATAATTTTGTGTTTTCTTTATTATAATTACCTATGTAATATTTGGCACTAACCGAACATTTTTGTTTTGATATTTGAAAATTTTTGATGTTTGACAATATTTAAATTTTTAATTTAAAAAGTTTCGAACCGTCGCGAGATTAGCAATAGTAAACGAGGTGACGTGGCATCATTAGCAAAGGCCCACTGTAGCTTAAATACCCGGGCGTCACAATTCTCCTCCACTACAAGAAATCTCGTCCCGAGATTTAAGAGGGGTGTAAGGGGGGAAGTTTGGTAACGAATCTAGCGGTTCTTCTCATCCTGGCCTGCTCTTCTCGAAGAGGCCGGTCCAATACATTGATATCTTCATTTCTCTGCTTTAGGTCATCAAGATGAAGTCGGCGTCCTTTCTTCCGGAACTCCATCGTACTTACGAAGGAATAAAGGGTGGGCATTCTGGGAGAACGGACCTCGGCAAGGTTGACTATCGGGTCGACAACATCAAGGAAGGTGGCGGAAAGTAACTCTCGAACCGAAACTTAAGAAAATATCAAGAGCAAAGTAAGGAGGTATCCTGGGAAGTTTCGAGCGGGCAGGCAATCGTTCGATGCCTGAAACAAAGGGTGAAAGGGGTTCAGAGCAACGAGAATAAGTATTGCATCTGGTACCAGAATAGATCGTCTCTAGGAAGGTGGTTGGTGATCTTCATACGAAGCCAATCGTGAGGAATAACTTCGGAGATATGGGTGTGCCGGAGAGTCAGGTTTCGATCCAGTGGACCTGTGGGTTATGGGCCCACCATGTGGGTTAGAAGTAGGAAGGGCGGAGACGTCTTGCGTGATCATGCAAGCAAGGCATGTCAGGGGGGTAGCCTGTCGATTATGTCGGCGACAACGTCGATACCAAGGGCGAGGGACGAAGAGA
>NW_021272009.1:0-1141 GCF_002162155.2 Triticum dicoccoides
GAGAGATATGATGTCTCCGACAAGTTCTACAGTTGTAAGATGGAGGAAAACAGTTCTGTCAGTGAGCACATCCTGAAGATGTCTGGGTTGCACAACCGTATGACCCAGCTGAACATTAACCTCCCAGATGAGGCGGTCATTGACAGAATCCTCCAGTCGCTCCCACCAAGCTACAAGAGCTTTGTGATGAACTACAACATGCAGGGAATGGAAAAGACCATTCCTGAAGTGTTCTCGATGCTGAAGTCAGCAGAGGCTGAAATCAAGAAAGAACATCAAGTGTTGATGGTCAATAAGACCACTAAGTTCAAGAAGGGCAAGGGTAAGAAGAACTTCAAGAAGGACGGCAAAGATGTTGCCGCGCCTGGTAAGCCAGTTACCGGGAAGAAGTCAAAGAATGGACCCAAGCCTGAGACTGAGTGCTTTTATTTCAAGGGGAAGGGTCACTGGAAGCGGAACTGCCCCAAATACTTAGCGGATAAGAAGGCCGGCAACACCAAAGGTATATTTGATATACATGTGATTGATGTGTACCTTACCAGTACTCGTAGTAACTCCTGGGTATTTGATACCGGTGCCGTTGCTCATATTTGTAACTCACAGCAGGAGCTGCGGAATAAACGGAGACTGGCGAAGGACGAGGTGACGATGCGCGTCGGGAATGATTCCAGAGTCGATGTGATCGCCGTCGGCACGCTGCCTCTACATTTACCTACGGGATTAGTTTTGAACCTTAATAATTGTTATTTAGTGCCAAGTTTGAGCATGAACATTGTATCTGGATCTCGTTTAATACGAGATGGCTACTCATTTAAGTCTGAGAATAATGGTTGTTCGATTTATATGAGAGATATGTTTTATGGTCATGCTCCGATGGTCAATGGTTTATTCTTAATGAATCTCGAGCGTAATATTACACATGTTCATAGTGTAGATGCCAAAAGATTTAAAGTTGATAACGATAGTCCCACATACTTGTGGCACTGCCGCCTTGGTCACATTGGTGTCAAGCGCATGAAGAAGCTCCATGCCGATGGACTTTTAGAGTCTCTTGATTATGAATCGTTTGACACGTGCGAACCATGCCTCTTAGGCAAAATGACCAAGACTCCGTTCTCCGGAACAATGGAGCGAGCAACCA
>NW_021272010.1:0-1199 GCF_002162155.2 Triticum dicoccoides
TACAGAAGCACTTAGTCTCGGGTTTGGGTTCAACCTCGGGTTTCTTCATTGGTGCAGCAGCTGATTTGCCGTTTCATGAAGTATCCCTTCTTGCCCTTGCCCTTCTTGAAACTAGTGGTTTTACTAACCATCAACGATTGATGCTCCCTTTTGATTTCTACTTTCGCGGAGTCAAACATCGCGAATATCTCAAGGATCATCATATATGTCCTTGATATATTATAGTTCATCACGAAGCTCTAGCAGCTTGGTGGTAATGACTTCGGAGGAACTATCACTATTTCATCTGGAAGATCAATTCCCACTTGATTCAAGTGATTGTTGCACTCAGACAATCTGAGCACAAGCTCAACAATTGAGCTTCTCTCCTTAGTTTGCAGGCTAAGAAAATCGTCGGAGGTTTTATACCTCTTGACGTGGGCACGAGCCTGAAATCCCAATTTCAGCCCTCAAAACATCTCATATGTTTCGCGATGTTTCAAAAACATCTTTGGTGCCTCAATTCTAAACCGTTTAACTGAACTATCACGTAGTTATCAAAACGTGTATGTTCGATGTTCGAAACATCCACAAACGACGTTTGGGGTTCAGCACATTGAGCAGTGCATTAAGGACATAAGCTTTCTACTGATCGCATAATCGCTACTATCAACTTTCAACTATATTTTCTCTAGGAACATATCTAAAACAGTAGAACTTTAGCGCGAGCTACGACATAATTTGCAAAAGGTCTTTTGACTATGTTCAAGATAATTAAGTTCATCTTATGAACTCCCACTCAGATAGACATCCCTCTGGTCATCTAAGTGATTACATGATCCGAGTCAACTAGGCCGTGTCCGATCATCACGTGAGACGGACTAGTTATCATCGGTGAACATCTTCATGTTGATCGTATCTACTATACGACTCATGCTCGACCTTTCGGTCTCCGTGTTCCGAGGCCATGTCTGCACATGCTAGGCTCGTCAAGTTAACCCTAAGTGTTTTCGCTGTGTAAAACTGTCTTACACCCGTTGTATGTGAACGTAAGAATCCATCACACCCGATCATCACGTGGTGCTTAGAAGCGACGAACTGTAGCAACGGTGCACAGTTAGGGGAGAACACTTCTTGAAATTTTGTAAGGGATCATCTTATTTACTACCGTCGTCCTAAGTAAACAAGATGCATAAACATGATAAACATCACATGCAATC
>NW_021272011.1:0-974 GCF_002162155.2 Triticum dicoccoides
TTGCACACTTTGTCAGCATTCTTAGGATCGACAAAACCTTCCGGCTGCATCATATACAATTCTTCCTTAAGGAAACCATTAAGGAATGCCGTTTTGACGTCCATTTGCCATATTTCGTAATCATAGAATGCGGCAATTGCTAACATGATTCGGACGGACTTCAGCTTCGCTACCGGTGAGAAAGTCTCATCGTAGTCAACCCCTTGAACTTGTCGATAACCCTTAGCGACAAGCCGAGCTTTATAGATGGTCACATTACCATCCGCGTCTGTCTTCCTCTTAAAGATCCATTTATTTTCTATGGCTTGCCGCTCAACGGGCAAGTCAGTCAAAGTCCATACTTTGTTTTCATACATGGATCCTATCTCGGATTTCATGGCTTCCAGCCATTTGTCGGAATCCGGGCCCGCCATCGCTTCTTCATAGTTCGAAGGTTCACCATTGTCTAACAGCATGATTTCCAAGACAGGGTTGCCGTACCACTCTGGTGCGGAACGTGTCCTTGTGGACCTTCGAATTTCAGTAGGGGCTTGATCAAAAGTATCTTGATCATTAACTTCCTCTTCAGTCGGTGCAGGCACCTCAGGAACATTTTCTTGAGTTGCGCCATTTTCCGGTTCAAGAGGTAATACTTCATCAAGCTCTACTTTCCTCCCACTTACTTCTTTCGAGAGAAACTCTTTCTCCAGAAAGGACCCATTCTTGGCAACAAAGATCTTGCCTTCGGATCTGAGGTAGAAGGTGTACCCAATAGTTTCTTTTGGGTATCCTATGAAGACGCATTTTTACGACTTGGGTTCGAGCTTTTCAGGTTGAAGTTTCTTGACATAAGCATCGCATCCCCAAACTTTTAGAAACGACAGCTTAGGTTTCTTCCCAAACCATAATTCATACGGTGTCGTCTCAACGGATTTCGACGGAGCCCTATTTAAAGTGAATGCGGCAGTCTCTAAAGCATAGCCCCAAAAAGAAAG
>NW_021272012.1:0-1340 GCF_002162155.2 Triticum dicoccoides
AATATATTTTCCTTCGCATGCCTAGCCTTGCTGTAGCTAACAGGGAATCCAATTAGATCCTCTGCATCTTTTTGCAGAGCCCTAACACTAATGTTGAGACTTCCCTGCACAATTGTTTCCATCGTCTGTGCCACAAATTTTGCTGTCACATTGCAGTGATCTGAAAGAGTCCCAGTTTGCTCACAGGTATGCTCCACTATTTTTGTGATATGCCATGACTGACATACCCCAGGCTTCAGTCTAGCGAGAACTCTTCCGCGGCAACCTTTCGCGGTGTGGATGCATATGACCTTCAACTCTTTTTTATCAGACTGCTTCACTCTATGCTGGCGGTGGATGCCGATTGCATAGCTACCCATTGCCTGGTAAGCAGACTTCTTATCTGGGAAAACTTGCCCAACCTCCAGGCTTCCCGCTCCTAGGCCAGAAGCAGAGTGAAATTCATTGGTGATGCTCATATCCTGTAAAAACCCAGGTTGCAGTGCCGCCGCGACCGCCCTCTGAGGAGGAACATCTTCTTCTCCGCTTGACTCCAAAGACGCAGAAGAATGATCATCATCATCTAGCGCCTCCGGCAATCCCTCCACGTGTTCGCTCATGTCAACGGCCGCCGACCAATATCCTGTGTCATACACAGGCTGGCCGCCCGTCGGTTCCGATGGGCCGATGCTAGGGGCTGATGTGATGGCCAACTCGACCTCACCACCCCTGCTACTGCATCCGGCAACATCAGTGACTGAAATGAACTCCACATACACCATCGGCTGACCATACATTGAGTTATTGGGATTGCTTGCAAACCTCATGTACGACCCCCACGACCGATCACCTGTGACAGGCCGCAAACCCCAACGGGCAACTGTCCCATCATTTCCTCCGTCAATGACGAAGGCCTCCATTGTCATTTTTTTTCCTGCATCACTGGGCCAAACACCGCTCGGATGCACCTTCTAACAGCTGCGTAACCCACGTTGACCATGTCTCTCACCACTACTGTAGTCGACTCGCAGAAGGACACATCCACCCCGCATGGACCGTCGCGTAAGACGTTCCCATAGTACACTACTAAATTTTCCATAGTACCTAACCAACATACATGTTTACATTTCAAATAATTAATAACTGAACATTTAGTAACGATGACAACATTTACATATCTTACGACTAAAATAATAATTGTATTTTCATTAGAAATATTCGGTTTGTTTTTAGAATCATTTGCTTAGACTTTAAGGGGTTGTTTGGTTAACGGGTATTTAAAGATCTATTTTTCTCAAACTTGTCTACGAGCGTAACAAACTAAAACTTTGTTTGCTTTTCTCTAACTACCCCAAAAATAT
>NW_021272013.1:0-2668 GCF_002162155.2 Triticum dicoccoides
CCCCCCCCCAGCGGAGGAAGGAGAGAAGAGGAAGGCCGCCCCAACAGGGGAGGCCGAGGGGTCTAGGAAAAGGAAGACCCCTTCGCCGGACTACGCCCCCGACGCCGAAGAGGGCGAAGAGGAGTGGCCGAATAGGGCCAAGCGTCCGGCGAAATCGTAAGTACAGATATCAGAGTAACTCATGATGTTCCTTTGTTGCATAGCTTTCCCTAATGTCGAATGTAATTATGCAGTCCGCCCCGGGCCGAAGTCGACGAATTGTCGGGCGGCTCCCTGGACTCATCGGACGTGAACTCAGTTCCGCCCGCTGTCTCCCCCCGCACTACGGACGACACCGAAGTGGCGTCGCGACAAGCCCCGGGCAGGAGGAGGTGGTCCCGAAGGAGCCACAAGGCAACCTCCCGGACTCCAGGAGTGAAGGGGACAAGACCCCCCAGGGCTCCAAGTCCGGCTTTGAGCCGGACACCACCGGAATCTACAACAGTTCCAGACCGCGGTAGGCGAACTCCTTTCAAGAGGAGTAAGCCTTCTGAGCCAGCGTCCTCCGTCCAGTCGGAGGCGCCAGACAATCTACTGGAGGAGCTTAAGGGCGCCTCCATCGACGAGGAGCACCGTGCCATCATGAGTACGGTGGTCCAGAAGGTTCGGTCCGCCAAAAGCGGACTGACTGAAGCTTATGCTAGCCATCTAACAGGCTTCGAGGTAAGTAAAAATATGTAAAAATATTACCATATAGACAGTAGCCCCTGATGCTCTGTTTGGCGTTCGGAAAGAAAAGCCAAATAGAGGATCTATTAAATATCGCAGGAGTCTAACTAAAAAGGAGTCAATATACGTATGCAGGCTTCACTGCTGGCCACCGCCGCACTGACTGCGGAGGTGGGTGCCCTGAAACAGGGCCTCGAGCGGACCGAGCAAGAGCTCGGCCTTGCCAAACGGCAGCTCGAGGAGAAAGAAGGTAAGAAATACCTTACAGAAAAACTGCCTATAAAAAGACGTGATTGCAAAAAATAACAGGATTGTACTGCTTATTATAGGGGCCACGACTGAGGTGGCGGCCCTCAAAGGGCCGTGGAGTGCACCGAGCGAGAGAAACTTGAGGCCAAGGTCGGCGAGCTGCAGCAGAAGCTTCAGGCTCTCATGAAAAAACATGAGAGTTTGGAGCTTGAGTCCAAGACGCAAGCGTCTGAGCTCGCGGCGGCTCTTGAGACTGCCAAGTCTGCCAAGGCCGAAGCCCAAAAGGCCCTCCAAGAGTTGGAGGAGATGAAAAAGATAGCGGCGGGTAAGGCATTCTTTATGCAAAGCAGAAGTATAAAAGTGAAGTACTTGTTACTTACCCGAATCCGGAGCTCTCCAGAGGCATTCACAGATCTTCCCTGCAGCGTATCCGACGCCGCCGCATTCTACCGAGCCGAAGAGGGCAGCTCGACGGAGAAGGTATTCTGGTCTCAGTATGCTGAGGCCGGACACCCTGTGCCCTTGAGCGACTAGTTGAAACAGCTGGTCGAGCTCCACAAGGCGGCCGAACAGGCCATGAAGGGCTTCATAGTTCGGCTGTGGCCCGGAGAGGCCCTGCCTGGGAGCTACTTCGGGCTGGTGCGGCGACTGGTGGAGGCCTGTCCAAGGCTCGAGGTCATCAAGCGCTCCGTCTGCATCGAAGGTGCCCGTAGGGCCCTTGCCCGTGCAAAGGTGCACTGGGGCAAGCTGGACGGTGAGAAGCTTGTGAGGGACGGGCCACCGCCGGGAAAGGATCATCGCAAGCCCGAGAACTACTATAAGGATGTTCTAGCGGGTGCCGGCCTTGTGGCGGATGAATGTACCAAGGATGTAATTTTTGAATGAACTCGCTCGTGTTTATCCTGTGCGCTGAAAACTTTTTCATATGCGCTAAGCAATGCTTGTTGAATTTAAAATATTACTTCCTGTGCGGCCGTTTATAAAAATTTGAGAGATGGCCAGTCGTCGGCTTCTGCCCCCATGCCACTATTGCTGGGGTGTTCGGGATAAACCCGAGCGCTCTTTTTCCCATAGTTGGGTCCTTCGAGGGAGGCGCTCAACACAACGAACCAGGTAATCAGACTATAATGCTTGAACACTCTCACTTAGCCATAGAACTCTATAATTTTAAATTTCGGCGAAGCCCCTAGATCAGAAGACCGAGTTCGGGGCGCTATCCACGCCTTGGTTGGACAAAGCCGGCTCCTCGCTCGAAGCGGCATAAGTCTTTAGGGACTCGAAAAACCTCTCGAACAGCGACCGGTTTCTCGCCATATCATGACAGTTAGTTTTAGCTTTCTCCACTAAGGTGCTTAACCCAGCTCAACCGGGGCACAATCGCAGTGGTTCTCCTAGTGCTACCTTAGCCGATATAGCGGAACGTAAGGCACCAAAACATAGGAGCCGGGCAAACCCAACTATTGACCCAAATCATGATTCGGAGCCGATGCATATAGTGCTATAAGTTCGGGGTGCCGCACTTGTGAAAGTGTACGGACTTCTCGCGCCATATTTATGGGTACTAAAGCCCCTGACGTATTTTGCCGTACCACAGTGTACGGGTGCAACATATCATAAACACATATATGAAAAGGTGATAATGCGAAAAATAGACAGAAAGCTATGCATTGTTTATAGAGAGGCTATTTATCAGAACGATACAAATAGTGCG
>NW_021272014.1:0-1641 GCF_002162155.2 Triticum dicoccoides
CCCCCCCCCAGCGGAGGAAGGAGAGAAGAGGAAGGCCGCCCCAACAGGGGAGGCCGAGGGGTCTAGGAAAAGGAAGACCCCTTCGCCGGACTACGCCCCCGACGCCGAAGAGGGCGAAGAGGAGTGGCCGAATAGGGCCAAGCGTCCGGCGAAATCGTAAGTACAGATATCAGAGTAACTCATGATGTTCCTTTGTTGCATAGCTTTCCCTAATGTCGAATGTAATTATGCAGTCCGCCCCGGGCCGAAGTCGACGAATTGTCGGGCGGCTCCCTGGACTCATCGGACGTGAACTCAGTTCCGCCCGCTGTCTCCCCCCGCACTACGGACGACACCGAAGTGGCGTCGCGACAAGCCCCGGGCAGGAGGAGGTGGTCCCGAAGGAGCCACAAGGCAACCTCCCGGACTCCAGGAGTGAAGGGGACAAGACCCCCCAGGGCTCCAAGTCCGGCTTTGAGCCGGACACCACCGGAATCTACAACAGTTCCAGACCGCGGTAGGCGAACTCCTTTCAAGAGGAGTAAGCCTTCTGAGCCAGCGTCCTCCGTCCAGTCGGAGGCGCCAGACAATCTACTGGAGGAGCTTAAGGGCGCCTCCATCGACGAGGAGCACCGTGCCATCATGAGTACGGTGGTCCAGAAGGTTCGGTCCGCCAAAAGCGGACTGACTGAAGCTTATGCTAGCCATCTAACAGGCTTCGAGGTAAGTAAAAATATGTAAAAATATTACCATATAGACAGTAGCCCCTGATGCTCTGTTTGGCGTTCGGAAAGAAAAGCCAAATAGAGGATCTATTAAATATCGCAGGAGTCTAACTAAAAAGGAGTCAATATACGTATGCAGGCTTCACTGCTGGCCACCGCCGCACTGACTGCGGAGGTGGGTGCCCTGAAACAGGGCCTCGAGCGGACCGAGCAAGAGCTCGGCCTTGCCAAACGGCAGCTCGAGGAGAAAGAAGGTAAGAAATACCTTACAGAAAAACTGCCTATAAAAAGACGTGATTGCAAAAAATAACAGGATTGTACTGCTTATTATAGGGGCCACGACTGAGGTGGCGACCCTCAAAGGGCCGTGGAGTGCACCGAGCGAGAGAAACTTGAGGCCAAGGTCGGCGAGCTGCAGCAGAAGCTTCAGGCTCTCATGAAAAAACATGAGAGTTTGGAGCTTGAGTCCAAGACGCAAGCGTCTGAGCTCGCGGCGGCCCTTGAGACTGCCAAGTCTGCCAAGGCCGAAGCCCAAAAGGCCCTCCAAGAGTTGGAGGAGATGAAAAAGATAGCGGCGGGTAAGGCATTCTTTATGCAAAGCAGAAGTATAAAAGTGAAGTACTTGTTACTTACCCGAATCCGGAGCTCTCCAGGGGCATTCACAGATCTTCCCTGCAGCGTATCCGACGCCGCCGCATTCTACCGAGCCGAAGAGGGCAGCTCGACGGAGAAGGTATTCTGGTCTCAGTATGCTGAGGCCGGACACCCTGTGCCCTTGAGCGACTAGTTGAAACAGCTGGTCGAGCTCCACAAGGCGGCCGAACAGGCCATGAAGGGCTTCATAGTTCGGCTGTGGCCCGGAGAGGCCCTGCCTGGGAGCTACTTCGGGCTGGTGCGGCGACTGGTGGAGGCCTGTCCAAGGCTCGAGGTCATCAAG
>NW_021272015.1:0-1460 GCF_002162155.2 Triticum dicoccoides
TAAGTCTTGCTGAGTACCTTTGTACTCATGTTGCTATAATCTACATTTTTACAGAAGACGCTGCAACCCCTTCTGATGGGTTCTATGTAGACGTTGACATCAACGAGTAGGCTAAAGACCCAGGTGGTGACCCTGAGCTTGTGAAGGACCACGTAGTATAGCTAGGCTTTCCAAGCCTCTTTTATTTTACTAGTTGTCTGTACCCAGACAAGTTATTTCCGCTGCTGGTTTGTATGACTGTATGACTTGTATGTGGGGTCGTGAGACCCGTACCTTGGTGTATGTTATGTATGGCTCACTGAGCCTTAAATAAAGTACTTGTGTCATAGAGTCATGTTGTGATGCTTCGTTGTATTTGCACATATCGAGCATATTGTGTGTATGACTGAAATGCTTGGTATGTGTGGGATCTGACTATCTAGTTGTTTATCTTTAGTAGCCTCTCTTACCGGGAAATGTCTCCTAGTGTTACCGCTGAGCCATGGTAGCTTGCTACTGCTCTGGAACACTTAGGCTGGCCGGCATGTGTCCTTCTTCGTTCCTGTGTCTGTCCCTTCGGGGAAATGTCACGCTTTGAGTACCGGAGTCCTGTTAGCCCGCTACAGCCCGGTTTACCGGAGTCCTGCTAGCCCAGTGCTACAGCCCAGACCCACTTGCTGATGACCGACACGATCGAAGCTGGGTCATGGATGCCTGTCCCTGTAAGTCTGTGCCACTTTGGGTTTACAACTAGTCATGTCAGCCCGGGCTCTTTATCATATGGATGCTAGCGACACTATCATATACGTGAGCCAAAAGGCGCAAACGGTCCCGGGAAAAGGTAAGACGACACCCGTGGGGATACCGTGCGTGAGGCCGCAAAGTGATATGAGGTGTTACCAGCTAGATCGATGTGACATCGAGTCGGGGTCCTGACAGCGTTGGCATCAGAGCCGGACTGCGTGTAGGTTCTCCAAGCCAAACTGGTCGATGTTGAGTCTAGAAATTCTTTAGTTATATTTAGGGGAATTGTTTGTGGGATGGAACGTAAGGCTCTTTTTACTCCTTTATCTTATGACATTCTGATCTGAGTCAGTCCATTCTTCCACCGGGGGTTAAGGAATTAGGATCTGTTCTCTCTATCAGGATCACGAGTTACTAATCAGTAGTACCTTATAAGTTTGATGGTTACCAGCCTAGTTCAGTTCTACTACCACATTATGTTGCCAGAATGGATTCAGAACCTTGTTATGATGATGATGAGTGTATATGTAATCCTTTGTCAAATGTCTCAAAATCCTTCTTGAGCATTTACAGCTGTTATGCTGCCGAAATTTTGCTAGAAATTCTAATGCCTTTGCATTATGATTGTGCTTTCAGATGGCCACTCGCGACCTCAATCAAGTGGTTCGCCTGACTCGATGCCTAGATGTACCCGGCCATACTGCTAAGTTGGTCAGGGTAATGACTGAGGCTGGATA
>NW_021272016.1:0-1017 GCF_002162155.2 Triticum dicoccoides
CACCTAAAATAGCCTCGGGACGAAATTTATGAAGTGGCATCTTGTATATTTCGTCCAAGGCTTCATGCACCCATTATGGTGGCTTCAAAGTCCTGAAATCATCACTTGTAACTCCGTTCTTGTTTCCCTTGCGCATGCCATCATCTCCATGCTTGTTCTTGCTCCAATGTTCATCCTTCTCCAAGCTAGGCCCTTCATTTGTAAGCAAAACAAATGTATCCAATTTAGGCAGCATCATATTCTCATGAACATTAGAATCATTACCAAGAAACGAAAGTACCTGGTAATTTAGTTGGCGTGCACGAGCTCTAGTAATTGGTCCAGTATGTATAGCAGCAGGGGCTGTGGGTGTAACAATTGTATTGATGTCCTCATCATCCTCCCCTTCTTGAAATGAAGTCGTCCTCGACGGAAGTTCATCTTTCTCACCCAAATAAGGCTTCAAATCTGCAATGTTAAAAGTGGGACTAACCCCAAAATATGCAGGCAGCTCAAGTTTATATGCATTATCATTTATTTTCTCTAACACCTTAAAGGGACCATCAGCACGTGGCATTAACTTTGATTTGCGCAAATCAGGAAATCTATCCTTATGCAATGTAACCAAACAAGATCTCCAGGTGCAAACACAACATGTTTTCTACCCTTATCTCCAGCAAGTTTATATTTAGCATTCATGCGCTCAATGTTTTCCTTAGTTAACTCATGCATTTTTAAAATCAATTCAGCACGTTGTTTAGCATCAAAATTAACCTTCTCCGAAGATGGAAGAGGCAACAAATCAATAGGTGCACGAGGTAGGAAACCATACACAACTTCAAAAGGGCACATCTTAGTAGTAGAATGCAATGAACGATTATAAGCAAATTCAATATGAGGCAAGCATTCCTCCCACATTTTCTTATTATTCTTCAAAACAGCCCTAAGCATAGTAGACAACGTTCTATTGACTACTTCAGTTTGTCCATCAGTTTGGGGGTGACAAGTAGTACTAAAAAGCAGTTTAGTCCCCAACTT
>NW_021272017.1:0-1126 GCF_002162155.2 Triticum dicoccoides
GATATCGTCATAATTATTTTAAGTTCTATCAATTGCCCAACAGTAATTTGTTCACCCACCGTTTGCTACTTTTCTCGAGAGAAGCCACTAGTGAAACCTATGGCCCCCGGGTCTTCTTTCTCATATATTTGTCTTGCGATCTACTTTTTTCTTGCGTTTATTTTCAGATCTATTAAACCAAAAAATATAAAAATATCTTGCTGCAATTTATTTGTTCTGCAGTCTATTTATCCTATCTACAAATTTACCTCACGTTAGTTGCCTATCTTGAGGCGTCGTACCCCGAAAGGGATTGACAACCCCTTTAACACGTCGGGTTGCGAGGTGTTGTTATTTGTGTTCAGGGGCTGTTTACGTTGTGTTTCTTGGTTCTCCTACTGGTTCGATAACATTGGTTTCATATCTAAGGGAAATACCTATCGCCGATGTGTTGCATCATCCCTTCCTCTTTGGGGAAATACCGACGTAGCTTCAAGTGACATCAGGTACCCGAGATCAACATCTACCATGGTTGTCGGCCGCAGCCAAGCAACAGACGTGTGCCACGCGCACCATTCGCGCCATCGCGGCCGCTGGAAACAAGATCCACCACACCTTGCACCTTGAAGCAGCTGCCATGTGTCGCCATAGGCCCTGAGCCGCGCCGACTACACCACCCACGCTCCCCGCGTGCCCGCGGCGAGCACCAGACTAGATCCACTAGGAGCACCGCCGCCAGATCTGGGTGGAACCAGCAGCCACCGCGCCCATCACGGCTGCGACGAGCCTGTGCGCGCCCACGCCTCACTCCTTCCTGCAGCCACTGTAGCCCTCTGCCCATGCAGCCTTGCCGCGCGGACGCCGTCGTGCAGGCCCCTCTCGCGCCAGATCAGCGCCACTCCGCGCCCGACGCCGCCCAGTCACCCTGCCACTCCACCCAGCCACCTGTGGAGCCTCACCACTCACGTCCACCATCACCGCTTCCTCGCTGCGCTGCCCCGGACGCCAAGGCGCCGAGCTCCTTTGAAGCGGCCGGCCTGCGTCGTGGCACTCCAGATGGGAGGAGGAGAGAGCCTCGCCGCTGCTGAGCAGCACGGGCTTTGCTCGGCGACGCATATCGGCGGCGGTGAGGGGGGAGGGGGCGGCA
>NW_021272018.1:0-1426 GCF_002162155.2 Triticum dicoccoides
CTCAGTAAGCCGACGTCAGCTGGTCGTGTGGCCGGCAAAGGCTTGTCGACAAAATGGGGGTCATACTATACCGCTGGTGTGCGGAAGGAGAAAAAGACCAGCTCGGAAAGCCAGGCGCGAGAGGTTCAAGAACTCAAGGCACAGGTGGCGCGGATTCCGGAGATTGTCCAAGAGCAAGTGGAACAACGACTCGGAGCGACGATCACCGCCCTTGTGCCTACCTTGATCTCGGGGTTGAGTGCGTGGATTGCGGGCGGCCAACAGGGGCCGCCCCCGATTCCTAGCTTCACGGCCAGCAACTCGCATAATGCGATGGCGGGGCCATTGGTGCCTCCGGTGGAGGCGGCATTGGTGTCTCCGACGCCGGCACGGGAGCTTAATGCACCCGGGTGTACGCCGGCCGGCACCTCTTCAGCAAGCGGCCCCTCCGTCAACTGCATGCCCGCCGTTGGCGGTGCCTCGACATTAGCCGAGCTCGACGCCATCATCACGATAACTAATTAAGCCTCTCTCGGCCGAGGACTTCATCTCCTTGCCTTTGACTGGGCATCCCTGACGCCCTACATGTTTTCGCAGGGCGCCGCCGACGTTCCGTGCACTCTCCTCCACTTCGTGAACAACGAGTTGGTCGATGTCGCCAAGGGCAAAATCGTTCAACCAGGCAACCCCTTGTTCCACGGTACCCAGATGCCACCCAACTTGTTTAGGGTTCAACTGGTTCGGGTGCTGCCAGGCTGCGACGACTTGTTACCTCCGATTCGACCCGTCGGGGCCGACGATGAAGACGTGATGACCCTCAGCGCTTGCCTGAGCTGGCCCCTGCTTTGGCCGAAGAGCCAGATTCGTTTGGGGACAGGGGACACCACCCCAAAGACAACACCGCCAGTCGTGCCGGCGCCAAGTCGGCCCCATGGCAAGACCGCCGTAACGGTGCCGGACATCCCTATGCCACTGGATCCAAACATGCATATGGCACAGGATCAGAACGACGACGACGACGACGACGATACATTTGGCAATGTCGATCAGTACTTTGCCGAGCATGGGTACGATGGCGACTTCATGGGGCCTCCTTCTCAAGAACCAAACCCAACAAAAGACGTGTGCGATCTAGCTCGTACCGCGGAGAAGCCAAGTTGCAACAGGCGCCGTCTGGCGTTCAGCTCTCAGGAGACGCCTCCAGCTGCCGACTTCACCGAGCCTCAGATAGGCGAGGTGCGAAATATTATCAGCCCCAACACACTCAAGAAGGCGGTCTGTGAGCAGAACTCGGTCCCATTACAGGAGAAGAAGAAGGCACGCAAAAGAAAGACTAAGAAGGGTGCGAGCCAGCCGGCACCGAGTACGATCCGTGCTCAGGACGGGCCACCTTCACCGCAGGATATCTCGAGGAGGGTGCATGTGGCGGGTAGGGCGATGCTACCGA
>NW_021272019.1:0-934 GCF_002162155.2 Triticum dicoccoides
AGGTACGTGGCCGGGTGTACCGAATACCCGTTAGGTATCTCGGGAACCCTGTTCACATCGTTCGGGGCCGTATGGGAAACCTCGGCCGGACTCCCTGCGGATGGAACCTGAATAGGCGATAAACCTGGACTAGAGGCTTAAGTGTTTAGGTAGGTCGTGGTCTACACCCACGTCGGCTTTCGCTTGAAGTCTGCCGAGCACATGTCGTGTGCAGACGCTAAGTGGTGGAAACATGTATGAAGAAGTACACCCCTGCAGGGTTATCATAATCTATTCGAATAGCCGCGTCCGCGGTAAAGGACTACTTGGTTGCCTATACAGTTCATAGACAAGTAAATGGAAACTGTTAAAAGCCTCAAGATAAGTGTGAGTGCCGAGGATGGCTCTTCCGTAGGAAGACGGAGGTGGATCCTCGGTAGTGTATTGAATTGGTGAGTAGTGGACTCGTGTGCGCAAAACCTTTTCAAGTTGGAGTATTGTAGGATAGCCTAGCCAAGAGTCAAAGCTGGCTTGCTGCAATAACTCCACCAACCCTTCTTGATACTATGCATGTATGTAGGATCTGATGTAAGTCTTGCTGAGTACCTTTGTACTCATGTTGCTATAATCTACATTTTTACAGAAGACGCTGCAACCCCTTCAGATGGGTTCTATGTAGACGTTGACATCAACGAGTAGGCTAAAGACCCAGGTGGTGACCCTGAGCTTGTGAAGGACCACGTAGTATAGCTAGGCTTTCCAAGCCTCTTTTATTTTACTAGTTGTCTGTACTCAGACAAGTTACTTCCGCTGCTGGTTTGTATGACTGTATGACTTGTATGTGGGGTCGTGAGACCCGTACCTTTGTGTATGTTATGTATGGCTCACTGAGCCTTAAATAAAGTACTTGTGTCATAGAGTCATGTTGTGATGCTTCGTTGTATTTGCACATATC
>NW_021272020.1:0-937 GCF_002162155.2 Triticum dicoccoides
CACGCTGGAGCACAATCAACCTGACCACGAAGGTCTATTCCTGCAAGCAATCGAAGAACAAGCAAGAATATGATAAAAGCAATCTGAATATTGCGAGTATATATGAAGTATTGATAAAGGTGGGGATCCGTAAGCGGTCTTGGTCTGGTCGTTGGACACAAACGAAGTACACGAAGTTGCAATGGCTAACTTTTAACTAAACAAATCCCAAGGAAAAGCTACTAGATGGATATACTTATATAGGAGCAAGGGGTGGCGGCCAAGGAGGTGGGAGGACGTCCCAAGGCAGCCTAAAACTAAATCTAGGTCGTACAAGGCCAATGGGCCCAAGTGGAGGTGATGTAACACCTTTGGACTTGTAGTTTGACTCGGATTCTGCTGCAGCATCTGATTGTTTCGTCCACAACTCAACGCTCCGGACGAATTTGAAGGTGATTGCAATTGGGTTGGAAAGTGCACGAAATCTAGTTTCCAACAAAAAAAAATCACCCAATTCGGAGTCCGTATGAAAAACTTGTGTCCGTTTTGAGTCAGGTGTGTCTGTGCAGTCCGAATCTGAATCCAGAACGTGAGAGACTTGGACTCTATCTTCTCTTGGGCCAAAAGTGACGTGAGAGAACTTTTTGGACAGCAAATAAACATCTCTTTCTTCCTTATCTTCATATGTGGATTGTACAAATGTCCCATACACCTGCAATTAGACAAAACACAAAAGTGTGTGAAGTATTTTTGTTCTGGATAACATAAATAGATTATTGAATAGTTTGCACTAGAAATCACCTGACAAATATGCATATATGCAATATTTTTGGTCATATCCAAGGTAGTCATGTCCTCATCACTTAGTCCTTGTGTTGTTCCTATTATTCTAGTGCCGAAAAAGGATGGTACATCACGTATGTGTGTTGATTGTAGAGGCATTAATAATATTACTATT
>NW_021272021.1:0-2398 GCF_002162155.2 Triticum dicoccoides
AGAATATTTGCGAAATACATACGGCTCTGAATATGACAGACCCGTTGACTAAGCTTCTCTCACGAGCAAAACATGATCATACCTTAGTACTCTTTTGGGTGTTAATCACATAGCGATGTGAACTAGATTATTGACTCTAGTAAACCCTTTGGGTGTTGATCACATGATGATGTGAACTATGGGTATTAATCACATGCAGATGTGAATATTGGTGTTAAATCACATAGCGATGTGAACTAGATTATTGACTCTAGTGCAAGTGGGAGACTGAAGGAAATATGCCCTAGAGACAATAAAAAAAGTTATTATTTATTTCCTTATTTCATGATAAATGTTTATTATTCATGCTAGAATTTTATTAACCGGAAACATGATACATGTGTGAATACATAGACAAGCATATAGTCACTAGTATGCCTCTACTTGACTAGCTCATTAATCAAAGATGGTTATGTTTCCTAACTATAGACATGTGTTGTCATTTGATTAATGGGATCACATCATTAGGAGAATGATGTGATTGACATGACCCATTCCGTTAGCCTAGCACTTGATCGTTTAGTATATTGCTATTGCTTTCTTCATGACTTATACATGTTCCTGTAACTATGAGATTATGCAACTCCCGTTTACCGGAGGAACACTTTGGGTACTACCAAACGTCACAACATAACTGGGTGATTATAAAGGAGTACTACAGGTGTCTCCGAAGGTACATGTTGAGTTGGCGTATTTAGAGATTAGGTTTGTCACTCTGATTGTCGGAGAGGTATCTCTGGGCCCTCTCGGTAATGCACATCATTATAAGCCTTGCAAGCAATGTGACCAAATGAGTTGGTTACAGGATGATGCATTACGGAACGAGTAAAGAGACTTGCCGGTAACGAGATTGAACTAGGTATTGGATACCGACGATCGAATCTCGGGCAAGTAACATACCGATGACAAAGGGAACAACGTATGTTGTTATGCGGTTTGACCGATAAAGATCTTCGTAGAATATGTGGGAGCCAATATGAGAATCCAGGTTCCGCTATTGGTTATTGACCGAGAATAGTTCTAGGTCATGTCTACATTGTTCTCGAATCCGTAGGGTCCGCACGCTTAAAGTTTCGATGACAGTTATATTATGAGTTTATGAGTTTTGATGTACCGAAGGAGTTCGGAGTCCCGGATGAGATTGGGGACATGACGAGGAGTCTCGAAATGGTCGAGACGTAAAGATCGATATATTGGACGACTATATTCGGAGTTCGGAAAGGTTCCGAGTGATTCGGGTATCTTTCGGAGTACCGGAGAGTTACGGGAATTCGCCGGGGAGTATATGGGCCTTATTGGGCCATACGGGAATAGAGGAGAGAGGCCGAAAGGAAGGAGGCGTGCAGCCCCCCTCTGGTCCGAATTGGACAAGGGGTGCAGCCCCCTTTTCCTTCCTCCTCTCCCCCTCTTTCCCCTTCTCCTACTCCAACAAGGAAGGAGGGAGTCCTACTCCCGGTGGGAGTAGGACTCCCCTTGGCGCGCCCCTACTAGGCCGGCCGCCCCCTCCCCCCTTGCTCCTTTATATACGGGGGCAGGGGGGCACCTCTAGACACAACAACAATTGATCCCTTGGATCTCTTAGCCGTGTGCGGTGCCCCCCTCCACCATAATCCACCTCGATAATATCATAGCGGTGCTTAGGCGAAGCCCTGCGTCGGTAGTACATCAAGATCGTCACCACGCCGTCGTGCTGACGGAACTCTCCCTCGACACTCGGCTGGATCGGAATTCGAGGGACGTCATCGAGTTGAACGTGTGCTGAACTCGGAGGTGCCGTACGTTCGGTACTTGGATCGGTCGGATCATGAAGACGTACAACTATATCAACCGCGTTGTCATAACGCTTCCGCTTACGGTCTACGAGTGTTCGTGGACAACACTCTCCCCTCTCGTTGCTATGCCATCACCATGATCTTGCGTGTTCGTACGATTTTTTTTTAAATTACTACGTTCCCCAACAGTGCCGCCCATTGAACTTGAAGTTCACCATGAAGAATGACCTTCAACAAGCTTGGCAAAGACATGGGAGCATTGTAGGACGTTGATGTCGTTGTGAGTTCCTGGCATCCCAAAGAAAGAGTGCCAAATTCAGAGGTCCTGTGTGACCACTGCCTCAAGTACGACACTGCAACCGCTTTTGGCGCCTTTGTACAACCCCTGCCAAGCAAATGGATAGTTCTTCCATTTCCAATGCATGCAGTCGATGCTTCCAAGCATCCAAGAAAATCCTCTTGCTGCATTCTGTGCTAGGATCCGAGCAGTGTCTTCCGCATTGGGTGTTCGCAAGTATTGCGGTCCAAACACTGCCACCACTGCCCTGCAGAACTTGTAGAAACACTCAATGGTGGTGGACTTGGCC
>NW_021272022.1:0-743 GCF_002162155.2 Triticum dicoccoides
ATGGCAGATCTAGTGTATTCTTCTTGGCAACTGCGAAGACACACAAAACCATGTAGTGTTTTATCCCTATAGCATGGATCCAGTCACCACCTTCGTCGGTAAATTTGCAATTTTCTACCCAAAAGAAGGATGAGAAGCAGTAGGAGATCGGGAGATTCACCTGCTTTTAGCTGGTCGTCTTTGGAGGGCGGGGTTGGAGTGGGGGGCGGGGGGTGGGGGAGTGTGACGCCCGGATAATCAAGCTACAGTAAACCTTTGCTAATGATGCCACGTCACCACGATTACTGTTGCTAAACTCACATTGGTTCGAAACCGATTCAAATTCAAATTCAAAATAAAGTCAAACAGTTAAAGTTTTCAAAAGTCAAAACTAAAATGTTCTAAATGTAACAAATAATTCATAAGTAATGTTGGTGGAGGAACCACATTTTTATAAAATGTCTAAATGCATTCAATTAATTAAAACTGTCGGTAAAATAAATAAATAAGTGTGTTGGTATTTTATAAAATACTAAACTATATTATTTGGGGGTTAAACCTTTTTGTGGCAGAGGTATAATTAGTGTTACTATTTAAGATACAACTTTTATATTTTATAAAACAAAAGTAAAAGAAAACTGAAAGGAAATAGAAAAAAAAATAACAAAAGAAAATAAACGCCCCCCCCCTCGCTGGGCCTCAGCCCAGCTGGCCGTTGGGCTAGCCAGGCCGGCCCAGCCGGCGCCCCACTCCCCTCCTCCTTA
>NW_021272023.1:0-1405 GCF_002162155.2 Triticum dicoccoides
AAATTTAAAAATATTCATGAGTTCAAAAAATATTAACAAATTCAATATTCATGAGGACTAGAACAGAAGAAATATCATTTCAAAATGTCGAAATACAATTGAGAAATGAAGACTACTATTTAAATACAATCGAGCTTAGCTAGCTATCTTTTCACAATCTTCTTGCCATTCTTTTTCGCAAATGGAGTTCTTTTGTTGAACGGACGTCCTTTAGGTAGGGTGGTCCTGCTTCTTCTTGTGGTGTATGGCACTTCATCGTCGTCGTCATGTTTCATCTTCGGGACGCCGTACTTGTCGAAGTCTTGCTCATTGGCGACTCCATCCATTTCGATGATCTTCCTTTTGCCTCTCCTCACGACAACACGACTGGGCTTTGACGGGTCGGTAATGAAGAAGCATTGGTCCACTTGGGAAGCCAGTACCCATGGCTCATTTTACGCGGTGACGTTTGCGCCCGCGTTCTTGGATTTGGCTTCGTGTATAACCATGGTGGTGAAATACCGGTCTTCTTTTATGACGCTCTTGGCCCATCTGACACGCAACATCGGGATCTTCCCTCCGGCGTAGCTCAGCTCTCAGATCTCCTCGATCCTTCCGTAGTATCTGTCCTAGTCGTTACCGGTGTAGGATTCCATCGTTACCCCGGAGTTCTGATAACCATTGCTCTTCATGTCCTTGTCCTTGGTGTAGAATGTGTAGCCGTTGATATCGTACGGCTCATAGGTCATCAGGTTGTGCTCGGCGCCCTGTGACAAGGCGAATATGAGTTTTCTTCCGTGGAAGAATCCTCATGTAAAGGGTACGACAGAAGCTTCTCCTTGAACCAACGCGTGAAACATTAGTTGTGCTCTTTAATTATATCTCCGTCCGTCCTTTGTTGGCCTCGGTCATTGTACGTCTTCTCAATAAAGGTTTTGTGCTCTACCACCCAGGGATCGACCACGTCTAAGTGTTGTAGCGCGACTAGGTTTGCTATTTTAAAGTCGGCGAGTCGACCCTCGAAGTCGACATGCATTTCGTGGCGACCCTCGTGGTGACCCCATCCAGCGAGCCTGCCGAGGTGCCTGTTGACGGGCAGACCAACGGGGTTCTTGATGCCTAGATAATTCGTGCAATAGGAGATGCACTCTTCGGTCAAAAAGTCCCTTGATATGCTTCCCTCTGGACGTGACATGTTGAGAACGTATCCTTTAATTACACCATTCATCCTTTCGAACGGCATCATGCTGTGCAGGAACGTCGGCCCAAGTTGGATGATATCCTCCACGATATGGACCAGCAGATGCACCATTACATCGAAGAATGCGGGCGGGAAGTACATCTCAAGCTCGCATAGTATCACCACGATCTCTTCCTGTAGCCTTCTAAGATGCCTCACGCCAAACGACTTCCGAGAGATGACGTC
>NW_021272024.1:0-1405 GCF_002162155.2 Triticum dicoccoides
AAATTTAAAAATATTCATGAGTTCAAAAAATATTAACAAATTCAATATTCATGAGGACTAGAACAGAAGAAATATCATTTCAAAATGTCGAAATACAATTGAGAAATGAAGACTACTATTTAAATACAATCGAGCTTAGCTAGCTATCTTTTCACAATCTTCTTGCCATTCTTTTTCGCAAATGGAGTTCTTTTGTTGAACGGACGTCCTTTAGGTAGGGTGGTCCTGCTTCTTCTTGTGGTGTATGGCACTTCATCGTCGTCGTCATGTTTCATCTTCGGGACGCCGTACTTGTCGAAGTCTTGCTCATTGGCGACTCCATCCATTTCGATGATCTTCCTTTTGCCTCTCCTCACGACAACACGACTGGGCTTTGACGGGTCGGTAATGAAGAAGCATTGGTCCACTTGGGAAGCCAGTACCCATGGCTCATTTTACGCGGTGACGTTTGCGCCCGCGTTCTTGGATTTGGCTTCGTGTATAACCATGGTGGTGAAATACCGGTCTTCTTTTATGACGCTCTTGGCCCATCTGACACGCAACATCGGGATCTTCTCTCCGGCGTAGCTCAGCTCTCAGATCTCCTCGATCCTTCCGTAGTATCTGTCCTAGTCGTTACCGGTGTAGGATTCCATCGTTACCCCGGAGTTCTGATAACCATTGCTCTTCATGTCCTTGTCCTTGGTGTAGAATGTGTAGCCGTTGATATCGTACGGCTCATAGGTCATCAGGTTGTGCTCGGCGCCCTGTGACAAGGCGAATATGAGTTTTCTTCCGTGGAAGAATCCTCATGTAAAGGGTACGACAGAAGCTTCTCCTTGAACCAACGCGTGAAACATTAGTTGTGCTCTTTAATTATATCTCCGTCCGTCCTTTGTTGGCCTCGGTCATTGTACGTCTTCTCAATAAAGGTTTTGTGCTCTACCACCCAGGGATCGACCACGTCTATGTGTTGTAGCGCGACTAGGTTTGCTATTTTAAAGTCGGCGAGTCGACCCTCGAAGTCGACATGCATTTCGTGGCGACCCTCGTGGTGACCCCATCCAGCGAGCCTGCCGAGGTGCCTGTTGACGGGCAGACCAACGGGGTTCTTGATGCCTAGATAATTCGTGCAATAGGAGATGCACTCTTCGGTCAAAAAGTCCCTTGATATGCTTCCCTCTGGACGTGACATGTTGAGAACGTATCCTTTAATTACACCATTCATCCTTTCGAACGGCATCATGCTGTGCAGGAACGTCGGCCCAAGTTGGATGATATCCTCCACGATATGGACCAGCAGATGCACCATTACATCGAAGAATGCGGGCGGGAAGTACATCTCAAGCTCGCATAGTATCACCACGATCTCTTCCTGTAGCCTTCTAAGATGCCTCACGCCAAACGACTTCCGAGAGATGACGTC
>NW_021272025.1:0-1064 GCF_002162155.2 Triticum dicoccoides
CAGCTAAGCCCCCGAGTGAGAGGGTTGCTCTACACTCGGTAGGATTTTGATAACTTAGGCGAGTGCTTGGACTGCAGCTAAGCCCCCGAGTGAGAGGGTTGTTCTTCACTCGGTAGGATTTTTATAACTTAGGTGAGCACAGGGCTGCAGCTAAGCCTCCGAGTGGAAGGCTGGCTTACCACTCGGTAGGATTTTTATAACTTAGGCGAGCACAGGGCTGCAGCTAAGCCTCCGAGTGGAAGGCTGGCTTACCACTCGGTAGGATTTTGATAAATTAGGCGAAATGGATTCGCAGCTAAGCCTCCGAGTGGGAGTCTGGCTCACCACTCGGTAGGATTTTTACGAACTTAGGCGAAACGGATTCGCAGCTAAGTCACCCACTGAGGGGAATTTTATTGGACAAAAATAAAAAGTGACAGAAATTATGGAGGAACTATGACACTATTATTTTGAGGTCCATGAACTACAGAAGTACTTTATTGCAACTCATCCGAGTGATAAAACTTAAGTGTAAAATGGGCGGAGTAGTTCCGCGTTCCAAGCTCGGGGCTCGTCGATATTATGCTCGACGTTGTAAAGACGGTACGCCCCATTGTGGAGAACCTTGGTGACGATGAAGGGGCCTTCCCAAGAAGGAGCAAGCTTGTGTGGTTTGTGCTGATCCACTCGGAGAACTAAATCCCCTTCCTGGAAGGCTCGACCTCTCACATTTCTGGCGTGGAAACGACGCAAATCTTGTTGGTAGATGGTCGAGCGGATCAGAGCCATCTCCCTTTCTTCTTCTAAAAGGTCGACTGCGTCCTGCCGCGCCTGTTCAGCCTCTGCTTCGTTGTAGATTTCAACTCGAGGAGCATTGTGGAGAAGATCACTCGGCAAGACTGCTTCAGCTCCGTAGACCAAGAAGAATGGAGTTCTTCCGGTCGACCGATTAGGTGTGGTCCGCAGCCCCCAAAGCACTAAGGGAAGTTCGTCTACCCAGGCTCCAGCCGCGTGTTTGAGATCACGCATCAGTCGAGGCTTCAATCCCTTAAGAATCAGTCCATTAGCTCGCTCTGCTTGTCCAT
>NW_021272026.1:0-1029 GCF_002162155.2 Triticum dicoccoides
GCCCGTTTCATGAACTATTAGTCACTGTTTTGTGGTCCCAGAGTGATTTCCATGATTAACGAATCCTGGGATGCGTTTACGTGTCGGTCATCAACACTGGTAGTTTTGGCCGATTCTAGCCCGTTTCATGGACTATTACTCACTGTTTTGGGGTCCCAGAGTTATTACCACGATTAACAAACCCTGAAACGCATCTACGTGTTGGTCATCAACACTGGCAGTTTTGGCCGATTCTGGCCCGTTTCATGGACTATTACGCACTGTTTTGGGGTTGGAGAGTGATTTCCACTATCAACAAACCCTGGGATGCGTTTACGTCTCGGTCATCAACAGTGGCAGTTTTGGCCTATTCTGGCCCGTTTCAAGGACTATTACTCGTTGTTTTTGGGTCGCGAAGTAATTTCCACGATTAACAAACCCTGGGATGTGTTTACGTGTCGGTCATCAATACTGCTAGTTTTGGCCGATTCTGGCCTGTTTCATCGATATTACTCACTGTTTTGGGGTCCGAGAGTGATTTCCACGATTAACAAACCCTGTGATGCGTTTACGTGTTGGTCATCAACACTCGCAGTTTTGGCCGATTCTGGCCCATCTCTTGGATTATTACTCACCGATTTGGGGTCCCGAAGCGATTTCCATAGTTAGTCAACCCAAGGGTGCGCTTACATGTCGGTCATCAATACTGGCAGTTTTGGCCAATTCTGGCCGGTTTCATGGACTATTACTCACTGTTTTGGGGTCCCGGAGTGATTACCACCATTAACAAACCCTGGGTTGCGTCTACGTGTCGGTCATCAACGCTGGCAGTTTTGGCCGATTCTGGCCCGTTTCATGGACTATTACTCACTGTTTTGGGGTCCCAGAGTGATTTCCACGATTAACAAATCTTGGGATGCGTTTACGTTTCTGTCATCAACACTGCCAGTTTTGGCCGATTCTGGCGTGTTTCATGGAGTATTACTCACTGTTTTGGGGTCCCAGAGTGATTACCACGATTATAAAACCCTGGGACGCGTTTACATGTCG
>NW_021272027.1:0-2053 GCF_002162155.2 Triticum dicoccoides
TAGCAACTCCGCTAGCGATGTTTTCCTTAATCCGGGATATGCCCTTATCACGCTTCTGGGCAGCTATGATTTGATCCATAAGGGTAGGTTTCGCCACCAGGGTGGATAGGAATCCTCAAGGAACAATGTGAAGATTAAGCTTACGAAATTCCTCATGGAGAAATGTTTGACTTTGTTGTAACATCAGGTTGTTACAATAGGACTTACGGCTTAGCGCATCAGCCATGACATTGGCTTTGCCCGCGGTGTAAGTTATTCCTAGGTCGTAATCCGAGATCAACTCAACCCAACTTCTTTGCCTGAGATTCAAATATGGTTGGGTGAAGATATATTTCAAACTTTGGTGATCGGTGAACATCTCACAGCGATTACCGAGAAGGTAGTGTCGCCAGGTTTTAAGTGCATGGACTATAGCTGCAAGCTCTAGATCATGTGTGGGATAATTTTCCTCATGTGGGTGTAATTGCCGTGAAGCATAGGCAATTACCTGACGATCTTGCATGAGTATGCAACCTAGTCCTTGTCGCGAGGCGTCGCAATAGATAATAAAGTCCTTGGAGAAATCTGGTGGTACCAGTACGGGAGCAGATGTCAGGCATCTTTTCAGTTCCTGAAACCTGAACTCTCACTGTGGAGGCCACTCGAACTTTTTATCTTTCTTGAGGAGTTCAGTTAGAGGTTTAGCAACCTTGGAGAAATTTTCAACGAAGCGGCGGCAATAGCTCGCTAAGCCAAGGAAGCTCTGAACTTGCTTAACCGTCTCAGGTGGAGTCCAATCAAGGACGGCTTGAACTCGCTCGGGATTGACAGCAATACCCTTACCAGAGATTACATGGCCTAGATAGGTCACTTCTGGCAACCAAAATTCACAGTTGGAGAATTTGGCATAAAGGCGATGCTCTCGAAGTTTCCTCAATACCAGCTTTAGATGTTCGGCATGTTCCTCTTCATTCTTGGAGTAGATGAGTATGTCATCGAGGTATACTACGACGAATTTATCCAAGTACTCCATGAAGACTGAGTTCATTAACCGAGAGAAGGTAGCCGGGGCATTGGTTAAACCGAAGGACATGACGGTGTACTCGTATTGGCCATAACGAGTAACAAAGGCCGTTTTGGGAATGTCCCCATTTTTTATTTTGATTTGATGTTAGCCCAACCTCAAATCCATTTCGGAAAAGACTGAGGATCCAGCGAGCTGATCATACAGATTGTTGATCCTGGGAAGCGGATATTTGTTCTTGATGGTGACCAAATTGACAGGTCGGTAATCCACAACCATTCGATCCGTTCCATCCTTCTTCTTGACGAAGAGGACGGGGCAAGCCCAAGGAGAGGAACTAGGATGGATGAAACCCTTTTTCAAGGACTCGTCGAGTTGGTTCTTAAGCTCGACTAGTTCTAAGGGTGCCATCTTGTAGGGTCTTCTAGAGATTGGAACGGTTCCTGGAACAAGGTCTATCACGAACTCAACATCCCTGTCAGGTGGAACACCTGGCAGTTCTTCTGGAAAGACATCCGGAAAGTCTCGGGCTACCGGAACATCCTCAAGGTCTGGAAGAGGGTTGGCATTTAGAGAGTAAAGCTGGTGCTTGGCCACTCGAGTTAAGACATTGACTGTCTTGCCCGATGGGTGAGTAAGTTGAACGGTTCTAGTGGCACAATCGATCTTAGCATAATGAGCTGACATCCAGTCCATACCCAAGATGATATTTATGTCAGAGGACTTGAGAGCTATTACGGATGCAAGGAAGACAAGTCTATCGACAAGAATTTCGTTCCCATGGCTTACTCTAGAAGTTTGCCATTTGGAGCCCGGGGTCTGAAGTACCATGGAAGTGGGCATGTCACAGAATGTCGTGTTATGCAATCGAGCATAGCTTTAGGATATGAATGAATGAGATGCTCCAGTATCGAAAAGAACAGATGCCGGATGGCAGTTAACAAGGAGCGTACCAAGGACGACGTTGGGGTCCTCATGAGTCTCCTCGGCTGAAACATAGTTGACATGGCCACGTGCAGTGGTGGCCGGCTTGGCGTAGAATGTTTTCCC
>NW_021272028.1:0-1490 GCF_002162155.2 Triticum dicoccoides
CATGAAGAAACTCCATACCGATGGACTTTTGGAACCACTTGATTATGAATCACTTGGTACTTGCGAACCGTGCCTCATGGGCAAGATGACTAAAACACCGTTCTCCGGTACTATGGAGAGAGCAACAGATTTGTTGGAAATCATACATACCGATGTATGTGGCCCGATGAATATTGAGGCTCGTGGCGGATATCGTTATTTTCTCACCTTCACAGATGATTTAAGCAGATATGGGTATATTTACTTAATGAAACATAAGTCTGAAACATTTGAAAAGTTCAAAGAATTTCAGAGTGAAGTTGAAAATCATCGTAACAAGAAAATAAAGTTTCTACGATCTGATCGTGGAGGAGAATATTTGAGTTACGAGTTTGGTGTACATTTGAAAAACTATGGAATAGTTTCGCAACTCACGCCACCCGGAACACCACAGCGTAATGGTTTGTCCGAACGTCGTAATCGTACTTTACTAGATATGGTGCGATCTATGATGTCTCTTACTGATTTACCGCTATCATTTTGGGGATATGCTTTAGAGACGGCCGCATTCACGTTAAATAGGGCACCATCAAAATCCGTTGAGACGACACCTTATGAACTGTGGTTTGGCAAGAAACCAAAGTTGTCGTTTCTTAAAAGTTTGGGGCTGCGATGCTTATGTGAAAAAAGCTTCAACCTGATAAGCTCGAACCCAAATCGGAGAAATGTGTCTTCATAGGATACCCAAAGGAAACTGTTGGGTACACCTTCTATCACAGATCCGAAGGCAAAACATTCGTTGCTAAGAATGGATCATTTCTAGAGAAGGAGTTTCTCTCGAAAAAAGTGAGTGGGAGGAAAGTAGAACTTGACGAGGTAACTGTACCTGCTCCCTTACTGGAAAGTAGTTCATCACAGAAAACTGTTTCAGTGACACCTACACCAGTTAGTGAGGAAGCCAATGATAATGATCATGAAACTTCAGATCAAGATACTACTGAACCGCGTAGATCAACCAGAGTAAGATCTGCACCAGAGTGGTACGGTAATCCTGTTCTGGAGGTCATGCTACTAGATCATGATGAACCTACGAACTATGAAGAAGCGATGGTGAGCCCAGATTCCGTAAAGTGGCTTGAAGCCATGAAATCTGAGATGGGATCCATGTATGAGAACAAAGTATGGACTTTGGTTGACTTGCCCGATGATCGGCAAGCAATTGAGAATAAATGGATTTTTAAGAAGAAGACTGACGCTGATGGTAATGTTACTGTCTACAAAGCTCGACTTGTCGCAAAAGGTTTTCGGCAAGTTCAAGGAATTGACTACGATGAGACCTTCTCACCCGTAGCGATGCTTAAGTCCGTCCGAATCATGTTAGCAATTGCCGCATTTTATGATTATGAAATTTGGCAAATGGATGTCAAAACTGCATTCCTGAATGGATTTCTGGAAGAAGAGTTGTATATGATGCAACCAGAAGGTTTTGTCGATCCAAAGGGAGCTAACAA
>NW_021272029.1:0-6133 GCF_002162155.2 Triticum dicoccoides
ACTAACTGATGCTCACACATGAACACCCAGGCTATCAAACGATTATCTAGCCATCTGCGTATTATAACACCTGCCAATTTAACATGCTTTGTCTAAGCAGTGTGCATCTAAAGGAAGGCAGGAAAAAGAAGGTTGACAAGGAGGTAACAATAAGTTTACACGGACAAAGAAATTCCACCTGATCTATTCCAGCAATTATACTCTCAACAAGTGGTATAATTTTGCTGCTTCTTGTAACGCTATAACCCAAGAAATACTTGATTTGGGACAAACCAATTACGATGGCCGAAGCTGTAGTGAATCCAGATATTACAGAATGGCTAATGAAACGAATAAGCCAGCCGAGTCTGTAAAGAAGAAAATAATGAACAGGTTACACAACATCAATGAGAATCAGGCTTATGCCGCTGAGATCTCCCCAGAATCAGGAAGATAGTTAAGCCTGAAGAGACAGGCAAACATGCAGTTAGTCCATCTACTTTGAGAAAAGGAGCATTTTAGTCTGATAAAAGTAGGACTTAAGTGACCATTGTGCAGAATGAGCAATTTAGGCTTCTTCTACCAAAACCAGGATGTGTTCCCTTTCTATTAAAAGGATTATGTCTCTGTACAGAACTACTAGAAGAATACACACTTAGATCACTGGTTGGGTACTTTCGTAAGTCTTAACAAAATAAGTGGGAATCTGATACAACCCATGCACTATCCCAAAAAGATACAAAACAAGTTCAATCTCTGAAGGTCTGATTGTCTGTTTTAGTGTTTTTCCATAAAACTAGTAAAAGTGAGCACTACATGTGAATAGTCCATGATGCAGCACTTGTCTGTTTTTATACCGTGTACTGACGTTAGTATAAGCACATGTTGCTTTGCTTGCTTTTGTACGGGGATTGATAGCTTTTTTGTTTTTTCAGGGCTTGTTGAGCTGTGCCCTCAGCATTAACCCTTTGACTACCTGTCTGTGCTAGACCTTCGTGTGTTTGTATGTTTGAACCTTGTTGGATGTTTGGCTTGGGCAGTTGCTTTATAATATAAAGCGGGGCGAAAGCCTTTTTCGGTACAGGGATTGATATGTCCCTTTTTGCAAAATGACATGACTTCATGTGGACTTGTGCCAAAAAGACAATATAAGGGATATAAACCTAGGGTGTGTTTGCTTTTAGCCCAAGATTTCCATGCAAAATTTTGGCCAAGCTTTTGCTTGCCCATGAGTTGGGTCAACATTGGCAAGAAAAATAAACTAGAGTCGGCAAAGGGACATTGGTAACTATCCAAACAAACACCAAAATTTTGGCCATGACCAAAAATTGGTAGGCTAAACTTTCACCACCATCCAAACATAGACTTAGCGCTTAGGTAAAAACACTGCCAAAAGATATAGTTCAGAAGACAAAGATAATGCAGCTAGCAGGTTAACGTTTGAGCTATGCACATTGTTATGTTACTAATACAATAAGGAAGAGTATAACAGAAAATCTGTATACATGTTTGCATATTTTCTTCTCTACAGGAGGATGTTTAATGCTTCAATATTTCAATTTCTCCTAAATTGATAAACAGGAACACCAACTTTTCTCAGTAAACAGAATTACCTTAGCAATCCCATCAAGCATTCCAATATTCCAACCATGAATGCCAATAATATGGCTAACTCCGTGTAGAACTCACTAGATGAATTAACTATACCCCCAAGAACATTGGACACTAGCAGAGAAACAAGTGCCACTGGGCCTACTGCTAATTGTCGTGAGGACCCAAAAATCGCGTAGACAAATAGTGGGACAAAGCCTGTGTCTGTTCATCACAATGCAAATAAAAAGAGATGATTTGGATTAACTAGCCGCTCATTTGAAAAGAAAAAAAGGGAAAACAGAGGGGCACTGTTAGACGTAAACACTTACAGAGCCCATAAATTGGGTGAAGCCCAGCGAGCTTTGCATATGACATTGCCTACAACACAGTACAAAGTTGATTATGCTCTAATTTAAGACAAATAAGCAAAGCAGGCGGAGGGTACGAACTCGAAAACAGTTCACATGTCTACAGGATTTTTGTTGCTAATTTGTAAGAAACTAGGGAAAACAACAAGCTATGTGAATAAGTTGAGATGACGTGCTCACTTGTTCTATGAAAATTAGTATGGAGAACCAGTAGGTTCAGCTAATCTAGAAATCTCTGCAACATACCACCATTTTTTTAATAGATCAGTTCAAATAAAATATACAGATACTTACCAAATACAAATCAAAATTTGCAGAGAACACATCAAATAAAATTATAGCACTTTTTCCCTGGTACACTGGAAAATCATGAACACGGGAGTGACTGCCTAATATTTTCCCCATGCACAGGCTGCTATGATCTCATTCGTCCCAACTTAACAAGCCAAACTTTCATGAAGGATCGCACGCGAAAGAGGACGTGAAAATACTGTGTTCTCTAGCAGGCAAATCAACCTAATTGCTCCAAATACAATTCTGCAACGTGCTAACAGTGGGTGTAGGTGACTAGCCAGTCCAACCAAGTTACACAAATGAAAACTCTGTAATGTTCTAGCACAATGGGTGTGAGCAACTAGCAATTTAAGTAAGCTCCATAGTGGTTAACCTCCCCATCTCACTGAATGCATTACAGATTACAACTCCATTGAGTAACAGTGTTGTTTGAAAACAACTCATATATGAAATCTACAAATTGCTTATAGTAACACTCCCTTGTGCTCAATTAAGCCGTATTTACAACTTCAGATCTCTGAATGAACAGTAACCAAGCTTCAACAGAATACAGTAGCATTTTAGAAGGAGAAAAAATGTAGTAATAGTTTTTGCATGAACTGTCACCAAGCATATTTCAAGGCAAGCAAGAGAGCAACCAATAGGTTTTTTTTCCTGAACTCAAACAACCAATGCGTCAATAAGCTCGATCGGGGGCCAAAGGAATTTTTTAAGTAATATAATCTCAACTGACTTGGTCACTGAGGCATTTTCTGAATAATACTAGTCGATACTGTCAAAGAAATACAGATCTACTACCACAAATGGTCAGAGTAACAGGGTACCTGAGGCACAAGCATGACGCCGACAGTGATGCCGGCGGCGAGGTCGGCCTGGAAGTCCTTCCATCTGTAGCTCCGCATCCACGCCAAGCACGGGAGAGCCGCCTCCGCCCACTCCCACGGCCCCATCGCCCGCGCCCTCTCCATCGCCGCCGACAACGGTGACGGGGAGGAGGAGGCGGCCGCCTCCCGCACAGCCGCATCCAGTGGGTGGCGCAGCGGTATCACCCTCACCGGCCTCCCTGCTCCGTAAACGGCGGCGGTGAGCTCGCCCGAGCTCGCCGACGCGAACGACGACTTCTCCATTGGATTCGAGGATACCTTACAATTGATCAGTTGGTCCTTCAGAACAATCATAGAGACATGGACACAAGGGAATCAATGGTAGCGATTTTGAGCTGAGTAGCTCACCGCTGCGCGGGGCAAATCAGGCGAACATCGGCCAGTGGCCACAGCTGCGAAGGCAGGTGGCAGGTGGGAGACCACGGTTGCGCGGCACGCGGTGGAAATGGCTGGGCAGCTGAGGCTGGGAGCTGGATCGGGGAAGGCGCCGCTGCCGGAGTCCGGCGGGAGAGGAGCAGGAGGAGCCGAAGCGGAGGCGGAGGCCGGTGGGGACGCGCGACGAGCCGACGAGGATGTGGGGAGCAAGCGGGGAGTGGCTGTACGCTTCTCCGCGGTATCGACGACCGGATTCGGGAGGGGCGATCGGACGGTCCTACTCAAGCGATGGTTATTCTCTGCGGTCGACCGCCCGTTGATGTAGCCGGACGGGATAGCGGGGCGCGGCGATGTACCTGGACAGCATGTCGGCATGTGTGCATCGCATGCATTCACTGATTGCTTGTTGCGTGTAGGACAAAAGGGGCCAAGTAAACGGGCGCATTTGGGGTAAGTTTAGTTGACGTGTCTCGATGTAGTATGAAAAACGTGGGATAATAAATAGTCTAAATTTAGACTACTCGTGATGAAATGTTACATGTCTATGTTACCACATCTATAGCGGAAAGTAACGTATATGGTGTCATGATACAACACTTTATTTATTACTCCCTTCGTCCTGTAATAATGTCAAAAACGCTCTTATATTATGGGATAGAGGGAGTAGATTATAGATTCATCTTATCTTGGTATGAGTGATGTTAACCATGGTATGAGTAACTAGCTATGTTACTCAATTCGTCTCTTTCTTCGTGAAGTCATTGCCGCATAAGCAAATTTATTGAGTTGGGTCCTATGTTACTGCTGAAATTACTCCCACTGTAGACAGTCTTAGGGCATCTCCAATGCTAAATCTCAAAATGGACATGATATCCATTCGCGGGCTGGTTTGGACCAGTCTGCGGATAATGGTGTAAGAGTCGGCCATCCAACCCTGTTCTCTAAAATTCCCGCCTATTTTTTTATGTCTGCAAGCTCAAAATAATAGCATATCAAATTTAGATGATTGAAAATATTGAAATGCAACAATAGTTCTAATTTAAATATTCCCTCCATCTAGAATTTGGGACGGAGGTAATATTACAAGCCAACTAAGTTTACAAATTAAATAGTTCAAGCTTGAATTCAACTAGCACATATGTTTCCTCGCAAAAAAATCGAGCACATATATATTCTAGTTATCCCCTTTAACCGCCAATAGATGCTCAATCAAATCTTATTTGAGTTGCTCGATGTCAAATTTGTTTATGCATTGGAACAAACTCATCAAATATGGCCGGATTCTGATACAAAAGTTGAATATGATTACCCATGTTCTCAAATTCCAGACCTACACATCATCTTCACTCTCATCCTCAACAATCATGGTGTGCATAATCACACAATATGTCATCACCTTCCACAAGGTCTTTCAGTCCCATTATTTAGTAGGTCCACAAATAACTGCAAGACGGGCCTGGAGCGCTCGAAATGATCTCTCAACATCATTTCTAGTTCCTTCTTGTCTTTGGGTAAAGTGAGACTTTTCTAACCACGCCCTAAAGGGCAAGCTCCTCCTTTCTAACTCATTCTTAATGAATGTACTCCATGGAGGATAGATACCATCAACCAGATAGTAGCCCATGTTCTACGGATGCCCATTGACAGTATAGTTGCAAGGAGGGGCTTGCCCTTCAGTCAGCCTAGCAAACAATGGAGACCGATGCAAGACATTGATGCCATTACGAGACACGCACATATCAAAGAAAATATGCCAAATTCAGTGGTCCTCTGATGCAACTGCTTCAAGAATGATGGTGAGTTTCTTAGCATGGCCCTGATATTGCCCTTGTAGAGCATTTGGACAGTTTTTCCATCTCTAGTGCAAAGAGATCTGAGCAAACTTGGCCACCCTCTTACTACAAACATTGCCAAGAGCCTATGGGTGTCTACGATAGCTGGTTCCCTCAAGTACTGAGGTCCAAAACACTTCTCAAGAGCCTCTTGGTGTTTGCGACGGTTGGTTCTCTCAAGTATGTACTCCATGTCCAGATCCTTTGCTACAAAGAAGGGACAAAAAAATTAATAAGGATGGTGACCACATAAGGGCGGATAGTACCTGGCAGTGGACGAACGAGAGGTGTGGACCGGTGGTGGAGGACAAGCAGTGGCGCGACCGGGTGTAGCGGTGGAGGTCGTGGAGGTCCGAGAAGGGCTTGGAGGGCGGCAGGGGTTGTAGAGCGGCAGCGGCGACAAGTGAGGAAGCAAATGCAAAGAAAGATAGAAGGATGGAGACGTGGGGTCCGGGTGGAATTTTGGGTGGGCCGTGGGGTGTCGAATTCCTACGTGAAGGAGGTCCGGACTCCCACAAATCCCCTTGGTTTACGAGAAAGCGAACATCCAGACTGGTCCACGGACTGATGCGGGACGACGTTGGATGACAAACAGTGTCTGAACAACTGGGTCCAGACGCTTGGAGGTTTCAGGGTCCGCGTTGAAGATGTCCTTATGACCCAAAGACCACAAGCACTTGCGAGAGAAAGGTAAAAAAGTTGGCTTAATTGCTACGCCATTTATAGCCAATCTATTAGTTCTTCTTTTTCTGAGTCGAATGGTTCACTCATATACTCTCTATGTTCACAAATATAAGACATTTAACTT
>NW_021272030.1:0-1690 GCF_002162155.2 Triticum dicoccoides
CCGGAGCACGATCAACCTGACCACGAGGGTCTGTTTCCTGCGAGCAAACGAAGAACAAGCAAGAAACTAAGATTGCAATCTGGATATTGCGAATATAAGATGAAAGCTTTATTGATCAAGGTGGGGTTCTGTGACGCCTTTGTCTGGTCGTTGAACACAAACGAAGTACGCGAAGTTGCAGCTATGGCGAACTTTTAATCTAAACAAAACCCAAAGTCTAAACGATGCCCTAAGGGCTGTATATATGGAGGAAGAGGGGGGAATTTCGTGGCCCTTGGTGGAGGGGTCCGAAATCAACCCTATCTCTTGTTTTCCCACACATACGGACTCTAAAAATAGCCTATACTTATGTATTTCGAAATTACATGGGCCTGGCCCAATAATAAGGTGACGCAGCACCTAAAATAGCCTCGGGACGAAATTTATGAAGTGGCATCTTGTATATTTCGTCCAAGGCTTCATGCACCCATTATGGTGGCTTCAAAGTCCTGAAATCATCACTTGTAACTCCGTTCTTGATGAGGACATGACTACCTTGGATATGACCAAAAATATTACATATATGCATATTTTTCAGGTGATTTCTAGTGCAAACTATTCAATAATCTATTTATGTTATCCAGAACAAAAATACTTCACACACTTTTGTGTTTTGTCTAATTGCAGGTGTATGGGACATTTGTACAATCCACATATGAAGATAAGGAAGAAAGAGATGTTTATTTGCTGTCTAAAAAGTTCTCTCACGTCACTTTTGGCTCAAGAGAAGATAGAGTCCAAGTCTCTCACGTTCTGGATTCAGATTCGGACTGCACAGACATACCTGACTCAAAACGCACACAAGTTTTTCATACGGACTCCGAATTGGGTGATTCTTTTTTTGTTGGAAACTAGATTTCGTGCACTTTCCAACCCAATTGGAATCACCTTCAAATTCGTCTGGAGCGTTGAGTTGTGGTCGAAACAATCTGATGCTGCAGCAGAATCCGAGTCAAACTACAAGTCCAAAGGTGTTACATCACCTCCACTTGGGCCCATTGGCCTTGTACGACCTAGATTTAGTTTTAGGCTGCCTTGAGACGTCCTCCCACCTCCTTGGCCGCCACTCCTTGCTCCTATATAAGTAGATCCATCTAGTAGCTTTTCCTTGGGATTTGTTTAGTTAAAAGTTAGCCATTGCAACTTCGTGTACTTCGTTTGTGTCCAACGACCAGACCAAGACCGCTTACGGATCCCCACCTTTATCAAAACTTCATATATACTCGCAATATTCAGATTGCTTTTATCATATTCTTGCTTGTTCTTCGATTGCTTGCAGGAATAGACCTTCGTGGTCAGGTTGATTGTGCTCCAGCGTGGTCAATAACCTCTCGGAGTTGGTTTAGCGATTGCTAAGGCGCAACGTCGTGCACGTTTGTAGTCGGATCGTCAAAGTCATCTTCACCAAATCGATAGTTATCATCTCATCGAAAGATCGGGACACCCCGCCTCTATCAAGTGGTATCAGTTTTCAGGTTGCTCGGTGAGAATTTCCAGTTTTCCTAGATTAGATTTATTTTCTTACCTATTGTCCAAGAAAAAGCCACAAAAAAGAGTTAGATCTATTCATCCTAGGTCCAAGCCAATCTGAGCCTTTGCAATTTTCTTTTCATTGCTTGCATAGTTGAATTATCGGTTGCATCGTCGTGTC
>NW_021272031.1:0-843 GCF_002162155.2 Triticum dicoccoides
CATGGACTTTGGTGGACTTGCCCGATGATCGGCAAGCCATTAAGATAAATGGATCTTTAAGAAGAAGACGGACATGGATGGTAATGTCACCATCTATGAAGCTCGACTTGTGGCGAAGTGTTTTTTCACAAGTTCAAGGAGTTGACTACGATGAGATTTTCTCATCCGTAGCGATGCTTAAAGTCCGTCGGATTCATGTTAGCATTAGCTGTATTTATGAAATCTGGCAGATGGATATCAAAACGAGTTTCCTTACCAGTTTTCGTGAGGAAAGATTGTAGGTAATACAATCAGAAAGTTTTTGTCGATCCTAAGGATGCTAAAAGGTATGCTAGCTCCAGCGATCCTTCTAAGGACTGGAGTGAGCATCTCGGAGTTGGAATGTATGCTTTGATGATGATCAAAGATTTTGGATTTATTCAAAGTTTATGAGAAACTTGTATTTCCAAAGAAGTGAGTGCGAGCACTATAGAATTTCTAATGAGTATATGTTGTTGACATATTGTTATGGATCAGAAATGACGTAGAATTTCTAGAAAGCATATAGGGTTATTTGAAAAGTGTTTTTTTCAATGGAAAGCCTGGATTAAGCTGCTTGAGCATTGAGCATCAAGATCTATAAGGATAGATCAAAATGCTTAATGGTACTTTCAAATGAGCACATACCTTGACATGATCTTGAAGGTGTTCAAGATGGACCAGTCAAAGAAGGAGTTCTTGCCTGAGTTGTAAGGTACGAAGTTAAGACTTAAAGCTCGACCACGGCAGAATAGAGAGAAAGGACGAAGGTCGTCCCCTATGCTTAAGACATAGGCTCTTCAGTATGCTATGCTGTGTACCGCA
>NW_021272032.1:0-6134 GCF_002162155.2 Triticum dicoccoides
ACTAACTGATGCTCACACATGAACACCCAGGCTATCAAACGATTATCTAGCCATCTGCGTATTATAACACCTGCCAATTTAACATGCTTTGTCTAAGCAGTGTGCATCTAAAGGAAGGCAGGAAAAAGAAGGTTGACAAGGAGGTAACAATAAGTTTACACGGACAAAGAAATTCCACCTGATCTATTCCAGCAATTATACTCTCAACAAGTGGTATAATTTTGCTGCTTCTTGTAACGCTATAACCCAAGAAATACTTGATTTGGGACAAACCAATTACGATGGCCGAAGCTGTAGTGAATCCAGATATTACAGAATGGCTAATGAAACGAATAAGCCAGCCGAGTCTGTAAAGAAGAAAATAATGAACAGGTTACACAACATCAATGAGAATCAGGCTTATGCCGCTGAGATCTCCCCAGAATCAGGAAGATAGTTAAGCCTGAAGAGACAGGCAAACATGCAGTTAGTCCATCTACTTTGAGAAAAGGAGCATTTTAGTCTGATAAAAGTAGGACTTAAGTGACCATTGTGCAGAATGAGCAATTTAGGCTTCTTCTACCAAAACCAGGATGTGTTCCCTTTCTATTAAAAGGATTATGTCTCTGTACAGAACTACTAGAAGAATACACACTTAGATCACTGGTTGGGTACTTTCGTAAGTCTTAACAAAATAAGTGGGAATCTGATACAACCCATGCACTATCCCAAAAAGATACAAAACAAGTTCAATCTCTGAAGGTCTGATTGTCTGTTTTAGTGTTTTTCCATAAAACTAGTAAAAGTGAGCACTACATGTGAATAGTCCATGATGCAGCACTTGTCTGTTTTTATACCGTGTACTGACGTTAGTATAAGCACATGTTGCTTTGCTTGCTTTTGTACGGGGATTGATAGCTTTTTTGTTTTTTCAGGGCTTGTTGAGCTGTGCCCTCAGCATTAACCCTTTGACTACCTGTCTGTGCTAGACCTTCGTGTGTTTGTATGTTTGAACCTTGTTGGATGTTTGGCTTGGGCAGTTGCTTTATAATATAAAGCGGGGCGAAAGCCTTTTTCGGTACAGGGATTGATATGTCCCTTTTTGCAAAATGACATGACTTCATGTGGACTTGTGCCAAAAAGACAATATAAGGGATATAAACCTAGGGTGTGTTTGCTTTTAGCCCAAGATTTCCATGCAAAATTTTGGCCAAGCTTTTGCTTGCCCATGAGTTGGGTCAACATTGGCAAGAAAAATAAACTAGAGTCGGCAAAGGGACATTGGTAACTATCCAAACAAACACCAAAATTTTGGCCATGACCAAAAATTGGTAGGCTAAACTTTCACCACCATCCAAACATAGACTTAGCGCTTAGGTAAAAACACTGCCAAAAGATATAGTTCAGAAGACAAAGATAATGCAGCTAGCAGGTTAACGTTTGAGCTATGCACATTGTTATGTTACTAATACAATAAGGAAGAGTATAACAGAAAATCTGTATACATGTTTGCATATTTTCTTCTCTACAGGAGGATGTTTAATGCTTCAATATTTCAATTTCTCCTAAATTGATAAACAGGAACACCAACTTTTCTCAGTAAACAGAATTACCTTAGCAATCCCATCAAGCATTCCAATATTCCAACCATGAATGCCAATAATATGGCTAACTCCGTGTAGAACTCACTAGATGAATTAACTATACCCCCAAGAACATTGGACACTAGCAGAGAAACAAGTGCCACTGGGCCTACTGCTAATTGTCGTGAGGACCCAAAAATCGCGTAGACAAATAGTGGGACAAAGCCTGTGTCTGTTCATCACAATGCAAATAAAAAGAGATGATTTGGATTAACTAGCCGCTCATTTGAAAAGAAAAAAAGGGAAAACAGAGGGGCACTGTTAGACGTAAACACTTACAGAGCCCATAAATTGGGTGAAGCCCAGCGAGCTTTGCATATGACATTGCCTACAACACAGTACAAAGTTGATTATGCTCTAATTTAAGACAAATAAGCAAAGCAGGCGGAGGGTACGAACTCGAAAACAGTTCACATGTCTACAGGATTTTTGTTGCTAATTTGTAAGAAACTAGGGAAAACAACAAGCTATGTGAATAAGTTGAGATGACGTGCTCACTTGTTCTATGAAAATTAGTATGGAGAACCAGTAGGTTCAGCTAATCTAGAAATCTCTGCAACATACCACCATTTTTTTAATAGATCAGTTCAAATAAAATATACAGATACTTACCAAATACAAATCAAAATTTGCAGAGAACACATCAAATAAAATTATAGCACTTTTTCCCTGGTACACTGGAAAATCATGAACACGGGAGTGACTGCCTAATATTTTCCCCATGCACAGGCTGCTATGATCTCATTCGTCCCAACTTAACAAGCCAAACTTTCATGAAGGATCGCACGCGAAAGAGGACGTGAAAATACTGTGTTCTCTAGCAGGCAAATCAACCTAATTGCTCCAAATACAATTCTGCAACGTGCTAACAGTGGGTGTAGGTGACTAGCCAGTCCAACCAAGTTACACAAATGAAAACTCTGTAATGTTCTAGCACAATGGGTGTGAGCAACTAGCAATTTAAGTAAGCTCCATAGTGGTTAACCTCCCCATCTCACTGAATGCATTACAGATTACAACTCCATTGAGTAACAGTGTTGTTTGAAAACAACTCATATATGAAATCTACAAATTGCTTATAGTAACACTCCCTTGTGCTCAATTAAGCCGTATTTACAACTTCAGATCTCTGAATGAACAGTAACCAAGCTTCAACAGAATACAGTAGCATTTTAGAAGGAGAAAAAATGTAGTAATAGTTTTTGCATGAACTGTCACCAAGCATATTTCAAGGCAAGCAAGAGAGCAACCAATAGGTTTTTTTTCCTGAACTCAAACAACCAATGCGTCAATAAGCTCGATCGGGGGCCAAAGGAATTTTTTAAGTAATATAATCTCAACTGACTTGGTCACTGAGGCATTTTCTGAATAATACTAGTCGATACTGTCAAAGAAATACAGATCTACTACCACAAATGGTCAGAGTAACAGGGTACCTGAGGCACAAGCATGACGCCGACAGTGATGCCGGCGGCGAGGTCGGCCTGGAAGTCCTTCCATCTGTAGCTCCGCATCCACGCCAAGCACGGGAGAGCCGCCTCCGCCCACTCCCACGGCCCCATCGCCCGCGCCCTCTCCATCGCCGCCGACAACGGTGACGGGGAGGAGGAGGCGGCCGCCTCCCGCACAGCCGCATCCAGTGGGTGGCGCAGCGGTATCACCCTCACCGGCCTCCCTGCTCCGTAAACGGCGGCGGTGAGCTCGCCCGAGCTCGCCGACGCGAACGACGACTTCTCCATTGGATTCGAGGATACCTTACAATTGATCAGTTGGTCCTTCAGAACAATCATAGAGACATGGACACAAGGGAATCAATGGTAGCGATTTTGAGCTGAGTAGCTCACCGCTGCGCGGGGCAAATCAGGCGAACATCGGCCAGTGGCCACAGCTGCGAAGGCAGGTGGCAGGTGGGAGACCACGGTTGCGCGGCACGCGGTGGAAATGGCTGGGCAGCTGAGGCTGGGAGCTGGATCGGGGAAGGCGCCGCTGCCGGAGTCCGGCGGGAGAGGAGCAGGAGGAGCCGAAGCGGAGGCGGAGGCCGGTGGGGACGCGCGACGAGCCGACGAGGATGTGGGGAGCAAGCGGGGAGTGGCTGTACGCTTCTCCGCGGTATCGACGACCGGATTCGGGAGGGGCGATCGGACGGTCCTACTCAAGCGATGGTTATTCTCTGCGGTCGACCGCCCGTTGATGTAGCCGGACGGGATAGCGGGGCGCGGCGATGTACCTGGACAGCATGTCGGCATGTGTGCATCGCATGCATTCACTGATTGCTTGTTGCGTGTAGGACAAAAGGGGCCAAGTAAACGGGCGCATTTGGGGTAAGTTTAGTTGACGTGTCTCGATGTAGTATGAAAAACGTGGGAATAATAAATAGTCTAAATTTAGACTACTCGTGATGAAATGTTACATGTCTATGTTACCACATCTATAGCGGAAAGTAACGTATATGGTGTCATGATACAACACTTTATTTATTACTCCCTTCGTCCTGTAATAATGTCAAAAACGCTCTTATATTATGGGATAGAGGGAGTAGATTATAGATTCATCTTATCTTGGTATGAGTGATGTTAACCATGGTATGAGTAACTAGCTATGTTACTCAATTCGTCTCTTTCTTCGTGAAGTCATTGCCGCATAAGCAAATTTATTGAGTTGGGTCCTATGTTACTGCTGAAATTACTCCCATTGTAGACAGTCTTAGGGCATCTCCAATGCTAAATCTCAAAATGGACATGATATCCATTCGCGGGCTGGTTTGGACCAGTCTGCGGATAATGGTGTAAGAGTCGGCCATCCAACCCTGTTCTCTAAAATTCCCGCCTATTTTTTTATGTCTGCAAGCTCAAAATAATAGCATATCAAATTTAGATGATTGAAAATATTGAAATGCAACAATAGTTCTAATTTAAATATTCCCTCCATCTAGAATTTGGGACGGAGGTAATATTACAAGCCAACTAAGTTTACAAATTAAATAGTTCAAGCTTGAATTCAACTAGCACATATGTTTCCTCGCAAAAAAATCGAGCACATATATATTCTAGTTATCCCCTTTAACCGCCAATAGATGCTCAATCAAATCTTATTTGAGTTGCTCGATGTCAAATTTGTTTATGCATTGGAACAAACTCATCAAATATGGCCGGATTCTGATACAAAAGTTGAATATGATTACCCATGTTCTCAAATTCCAGACCTACACATCATCTTCACTCTCATCCTCAACAATCATGGTGTGCATAATCACACAATATGTCATCACCTTCCACAAGGTCTTTCAGTCCCATTATTTAGTAGGTCCACAAATAACTGCAAGACGGGCCTGGAGCGCTCGAAATGATCTCTCAACATCATTTCTAGTTCCTTCTTGTCTTTGGGTAAAGTGAGACTTTTCTAACCACGCCCTAAAGGGCAAGCTCCTCCTTTCTAACTCATTCTTAATGAATGTACTCCATGGAGGATAGATACCATCAACCAGATAGTAGCCCATGTTCTACGGATGCCCATTGACAGTATAGTTGCAAGGAGGGGCTTGCCCTTCAGTCAGCCTAGCAAACAATGGAGACCGATGCAAGACATTGATGCCATTACGAGACACGCACATATCAAAGAAAATATGCCAAATTCAGTGGTCCTCTGATGCAACTGCTTCAAGAATGATGGTGAGTTTCTTAGCATGGCCCTGATATTGCCCTTGTAGAGCATTTGGACAGTTTTTCCATCTCTAGTGCAAAGAGATCTGAGCAAACTTGGCCACCCTCTTACTACAAACATTGCCAAGAGCCTATGGGTGTCTACGATAGCTGGTTCCCTCAAGTACTGAGGTCCAAAACACTTCTCAAGAGCCTCTTGGTGTTTGCGACGGTTGGTTCTCTCAAGTATGTACTCCATGTCCAGATCCTTTGCTACAAAGAAGGGACAAAAAAATTAATAAGGATGGTGACCACATAAGGGCGGATAGTACCTGGCAGTGGACGAACGAGAGGTGTGGACCGGTGGTGGAGGACAAGCAGTGGCGCGACCGGGTGTAGCGGTGGAGGTCGTGGAGGTCCGAGAAGGGCTTGGAGGGCGGCAGGGGTTGTAGAGCGGCAGCGGCGACAAGTGAGGAAGCAAATGCAAAGAAAGATAGAAGGATGGAGACGTGGGGTCCGGGTGGAATTTTGGGTGGGCCGTGGGGTGTCGAATTCCTACGTGAAGGAGGTCCGGACTCCCACAAATCCCCTTGGTTTACGAGAAAGCGAACATCCAGACTGGTCCACGGACTGATGCGGGACGACGTTGGATGACAAACAGTGTCTGAACAACTGGGTCCAGACGCTTGGAGGTTTCAGGGTCCGCGTTGAAGATGTCCTTATGACCCAAAGACCACAAGCACTTGCGAGAGAAAGGTAAAAAAGTTGGCTTAATTGCTACGCCATTTATAGCCAATCTATTAGTTCTTCTTTTTCTGAGTCGAATGGTTCACTCATATACTCTCTATGTTCACAAATATAAGACATTTAACTT
>NW_021272033.1:0-632 GCF_002162155.2 Triticum dicoccoides
TTTTTGTTTTCTGTTTTCTCTTTTGTATTTTCTTTATTTTCCTCTTTTCTTTTCTGTTTTATTTTTGTTTCCTATTATTTTAGGTTCTGTAAAAATATATACTTTGCATCTAATTTGAACATTTCGATTTAGTCCACCGCCACAAAAGTCTAGACCCCAATTAATTTGGTTTGATATTTTATCAATCTGAAAAGGCATTTAAATAATCAGGTTTGCTAATATTTAAATCGTTTTAGTGCATTCAAACACATAATAAAAGTGTGGTTCCTTCACCATAATTACCTACGCATTATTTGGCACAACCAGAACATTTTAGTTTTATTATTTGAAAACTTTTGTCGTTTGCCTATATTTTAAATTTGAATTTGAATCGGTTTCGAACTAACTCGAGATTAGCAACTACAAACGAGGTGACGTGGCATCATTAGCATAGGATCACTGTAGCTTAATTACCCGGGCGTCACAAGCAGCAACAACAACAGCAACAGCAACAACAACAGCAGCAACAGCAACAGCAACAGCAGCAACAGCAACAACAATAGCAACAACAACAGCAATAGCAACAATAGCAACAACAACAGCAACAGCAACAGCAACAATAATAGCAACAACAACAGCAACAGCAACAGCAA
>NW_021272034.1:0-1209 GCF_002162155.2 Triticum dicoccoides
CTCAAGAGAAGAAACCCAAGTCTGGACCTAAGCCTGAAACTGAGTGCTTCTACTGCAAGCAGACTGGTCACTGGAAGCGGAACTGTCCCAAGTATTTGGCGGATAAGAAGGATGGCAAGGTGAACAAAGGTATATGTGATATACATGTTATTGATGTGTACCTTACTAGAGCTCGCAGTAGCACCTGGGTATTTGATACTGGTTCTGTTGCTAATATTTGCAACTCGAAACAGGGACTACGGAATAAGCGGGCACTGGCAAAGGACGAGGTGACGATGCGCGTGGGAAACGGTTCCAAAGTCGATGTGATCGCAGTCGGCACGCTACCTCTACATCTACCTTCGGGATTAATATTAGACCTAAGTAATTGTTATTTGGTGCCAGCGTTGAGCATGAACATTATATCTGGATCTTGTTTAATGCGAGATGGTTATTCATTTAAATCAGAGAATAATGGTTGTTCTATTTATATGAGTAATATCTTTTATGGTCATGCACCCTTGAAGAGTGGTCTATTCTTATTGAATCTCGATAGTAGTAATACACATATTCATAATGTTGAAGCCAAAAGATGCAGAGTTGATAATGAAAGTGCAACTTATTTGTGGCATTGTCGTTTAGGTCATATCGGTATAAAGCGCATGAAGAAACTCCATGCTGATGGACTTTTGGAACCACTTGATTATGAATCACTTGGTACTTGCGAACCGTGCCTCATGGGCAAGATGACTAAAACACCGTTGTCCGGTACTATGGAGAGAGCAACAGATTTGTTGGAAATCATACATACCGATGTATGTGGCCCGATGAATATTGAGGCTCGTGGCGGATATCGTTATTTTCTCACCTTCACAGATGATTTAAGCAGATATGGGTATATCTACTTAATAAAACATAAGTCTGAAACATTTGAAAAGTTCAAAGAATTTCAGAGTGAAGTTGAAAATCATCGTAACAAGAAAATAAAGTTTCTACGATCTGATCGTGGAGGAGAATATTTGAGTTACGAGTTTGGTGTACATTTGAAAAACTGTGGAATAGTTTCGCAACTCACGCCACCCGGAACACCACAGCGTAATGGTGTGTCCGAACGTCGTAATCGTACTTTACTAGATATGGTGCGATCTATGATGTCTCTTACTGATTTACCGCTATCATTTTGGGGATATGCTTTAGAGACGGCCGCATTCACGTTAAATAGGGCACCAT
>NW_021272035.1:0-1144 GCF_002162155.2 Triticum dicoccoides
AATGCACTTTTGTCACTATTACCTGGGGCACGCTTGTTGACGCGATGACCACCGTGATCAATGACACATATATAAGGATGATACCGATCATATTCGTCACCGCATGAACTAGCTGCACAAGGAACCCCCAAACTGCATTGTCGGAAGAATGCATTCCCACAAAAAGTATGCAATATATCAAAATGGACGCCTCCCATTTTCATTATTTTTTTATATATGACATCTCACAACGTTGATTATCAGATCAACTCCATTACACGAGGAGGGGGGCACCCAACCCCTCTCTTGATATAGGGATGACATTGACCAGCTAGTTAAATTAAGAAGTGGTGGAACCCCCTAGATTTCACTTTCGGAACCGTGCATATCAGCAATAAACAAGGGGGCACCACCCTCGCCACCCAAACTTGACGCGAGCATTTTTTTTATAAGTGCCATTGATCGTGTTGATCACCGAAGCAGATATACTAGCAAAAGAAACACCCCGCACGCATTATATGAACCGTGCATACCGGAAGTGGAGGTATCCTATAGGACTATGTACTCGACTTTTTTAAAGATCTATACGTACCATCACGCCGCACAATCGAAGTGCTCAAAGAGATAACCATTCTAAATCATGAAAACCATGCATTCCCGCATAGGGGTGCCCCACTGCATTTCAATGCGAGTCTCCCCCATATCAAAATGTCATTTGTTCACGTTGGTCATCGCGCCAAACAAAGATCAGGCAAAGAACCTCCAAAATGCAACGTCGGAACCGCGCGCACTGCTACGGCCAGCACCCCATCTAAATACACTCTGTTTTTTCGTTATGATTCACATTAGTCACAACAAGAAGAACCTCCAGACTGCATATTAGGAACCGTGCATAAACCAAGAGGGGACATCTATAAGAACATGCAAGCGGTCAACGTCGCATATGACAAAAATCGAAGGTGTGTTTTCGTAGGGTGCCTCTCATTATGAGCATGCACGGTCCCGACCATGCACTTTGGCAGTCCCCCTGGGTAAGCTTGTTGACGCGATGACCAACGTGATCAATGTCATCTATATAAGGAGCAATGCGATGATCACCGCGTCAACCACATCACGAAAAGCACCCACCCCCACCCAGTCAACGCGATATATATACACCATTACC
>NW_021272036.1:0-2052 GCF_002162155.2 Triticum dicoccoides
GCATATTGTGTGTATGATTGAAATGCTTGGTATGTGTGGGATCTGACTATCTAGTTGTTTATCTTTAGTAGCCTCTCTTACCGGGAAATGTCTCCTAGTGTTACCGCTGAGCCATGGTAGCTTGCTACTGCTCTGGAACACTTAGGCTGGCCGGCATGTGTCCTTCTTCGTTCCTGTGTCTGTCCCTTCGGGGAAATGTCACGCTTTGAGTACCGGAGTCCTGTTAGCCCGCTACAGCCCGGTTTACCGGAGTCCTGCTAGCCCAGTGCTACAGCTCGGACCCACTTGCTGATGACCGACACGTTCGAAGCTGGGTCATGGATGCCTGTCCCTGTAAGTCTGTGCCACTTTGGGTTTACGACTAGTCATGTCAGCCCGGGCTCCTTATCATATGGATGCTAGCGACACTATCATATATGTGAGCCAAAAGGCGCAAACGGTCCCGGGCAAAGGTAAGGCGACACCCGTGGGGATACCGTGCGTTAGGCCGCAAAGTGATATGAGGTGTTACCGGCTAGATCAATGTGACATCGAGTCGGGGTCCTGACAGCGTTGGCATCAGAGCCGGACTGCCTGTAGGTTCTCCAAGCCAAACTGGTCGATGTTGAGTCTAGAAATTCTTTAGTTATATGTAGGGGAATTGTTTGTGGGTTGGAACGTAAGGCTCTTTTTACTCCTTATCTAATGACATTCTGATCTGAGTCAGTCTATTCTTCCACCGGGGGTTAAGGAATTAGGATCTATTCTCTCTATCAGGATCACGTGTTACTAATCAGTAGTACCTTATAGGTTTGATGGTTACAAGCCTAGTTCAGTTCTATTACCACATTATGTTGCTAGGATGGTCTCAGAACTTGGTATGATGATGATGAGTGTGTATGTAATCCTTTGTCAAATGTCTCAAATCCTTCTTGAGCATTTACAGTTGTTATGCTGCCGAAATTTTGCTAGAAATTCTAATGCCTTTGCATTATGATTGTGCTTTCAGATGGCCACTCGCGACCTCAATCAAGTGGTTCGCCTGACTCGATGCCTAGATGTACCCGGGCATACTGCCAAGTTGGTCAGGGTAATGACTGAGGCTGGATACCGCTGGTATCCTGAGTACACGGTCGAAGAGCAATTCCGAGACTTTAATCAAAGCCAGTATCTCTGCACTGTCATGATATTTCCATCTTATCCTGGATCCACCGAGCCCCTTCACTGCTCCTATGGACTCGGGGTTACTATTGAGATGGTTGTGCAGGACGCCGCCTACTCTATGATGACCATCATGCGAGTCAGATCTGGTCTATTTCAGGACTCTGATTTCCGGTATATGCCAGGATCACTTCCGGAGCACAAGGGTATCTCCAGGCTATCTATGCTGATCCCACCCAGGAGGATTCATGGACACGCACCACTGCTGAGATGCTCGAGGATAAGGACCGTGAAAATCGGGCCTTGAGGTTAGAGCTCTTCAATACCCGTGCTGACCACTGGGCCACTTTGACTCGGTTTGCACCGACGGTGCAAGCTGGATATTCGGATATGTGTGATCTCTATCCTGTGAGATCTGCTCTGCCAGACGTGATGGGTTGGCGTGATGTAGGAGGCATCACCCCACCTTGCGGTCCCCGCAGGCCACCGTCTGTTGGTCCAAGACCTCATCCTAGCCCCTATGGTCCACAAGCTCCGCGGGATCGTCTGTTTCCGGATGATCATGTTGAGCTTCCAGGCTATGGAGGTGACTTCTACGAGGACTACTACGGATCGGTCTGAGTTAGTGGTAGTATCACTAGTTCGCACTAGCTGTGTCGTCTATCGTCCCGCGTGACTCGTGGGATATGACCTAGTTTGTACTCTTTCCGGAGGTGTAGAAAAATAATGTATAGGAGCTTGGGATGCCTCCGATGAGATGTAATCCTCTTTTCACCGTAATAGTACTTTGTTTGGTCTTGTACTAAACCCTGTATGGTGTGTATGACGATGGAATAAAAGAAGCAGTTTCTGTATCTACCATGTCATACGGATGATCATCTTGCATTCCGAGTTATTCCTTACATTTTGTAT
>NW_021272037.1:0-2159 GCF_002162155.2 Triticum dicoccoides
GGTGCATGAAGCCTTGGACGAAATATACAAGATGCCACTTCATAAATTTCGTCCCGAGGCTATTATAGGTGCTGCGTCACCTTTTTATTGGGCCAGGCCCATGTAATTTCGAAATACATAAGTATAGGCTATTTTTAGAGTCCGTATGTGTGGGGAAACAAGAGATAGGGTTGATTTCGGACCCCTCCACCAAGGGCCACGAAATTCCCCTCTCTTCCTCCATATATACAGCCCTTAGGGCACCGTTTAGATTTTGGGTTTTGTTTAGATTGAAAGTTCGCCATAGCTGCAACTTCGCGTACTTCGTTTGTGTTCAACGACCAGACAAAGGCGTCACAGAACCCCACCTTGATCAATAAAGCTTTCATCTTATATTCGCAATATCCAGATTGCAAACTCAGTTTCTTGCTTGTTCTTCGTTTGCTCGCAGGAAACAGACCCTCGTGGTCAGGTTGATCGTGCTCCGGCGTGGTCAATAACCTCTCGGAGTTGGTTTAGCGTTTGCTAAGGCGCGACGTCCTCGCACGTTCGTAGTCGGATCGTCAAAGTCGACTGCCACCAAAGCGATATCCATCATCTCATCGAAAGACGGGACACCTTTGCCTCTATCAAGTGGTATCAGAGCTCCAGGTTGCTCGGTGAGATTTTACAGTTTTTCGTAGTTTAGATCGAGTCTGTTCTTCATACCTATAGTCCACGAAAAAGCCAAAAAAAATTAGGGTTAGTTCATCCCATCCAAACCAATCTGAGCCTTGCATAATCTTTTCTGTATTTGCTTTGTTGAATTTGCGGTTGCATCGTCGTGTCCAGTTGCTGGTCTTAGCGTCTAGTCTTTTAGAGTTTCGAGTTCTGTTCACAGGTTGTCACGTCGCCGCTGGCATATATCACCACCGCATCATCATCGTCGCTGTTGCCATATACCACCACCACATATTCACCGCCAATCCGAATCCATATACACTACCACATATCCGCCGCCATCACGCCAATCCGAGTTCACCTACAACATATATCCGCCACCTGTCCGTGTTCCACCAGATTCATCTCCGCCACCAGTCCGAGTTCCACCAGATTCTTCTCCGCCACCAGTCCTAGTCTGAGTCCAGTAATTGTTGCATTGTTCTTGATTTCCAGATCACACGACACTCCGAGTCGTGACAGAGAAGGACTCCCCAACTTTCGAGCCATCCGCAGAAGAAAAATAGTTCCAATTTCAAAAAAAAAATTAAGTCTGGAAAATTCTGGCTAGGCAGTTTTTAGACCATTTGTAGACTTTTTCAAAAAAAAATTGTTGCGGAGCAAAAAAAAAAGAGGAAAAAAAGTGCAAAAAAAGAGAAAAAAAAATTCAGAGTGTGCTCCTCCCTTGTTTACGTGCCGCGCCGTGATTTTGTTGGTGTTGTAGGCTCGCGTCTCTAGCACAGTCTAGCCTAGGACCAGCACAGTACCGTCGTTGAGCGTTTATTCAACTTTGCATCTCTGAATTGATTATTGCTGACCCTTTTTGCTACCATATTATAAGCCTTCCCAGCTCCACATACATCTACGTCGTGCGTTTGACTCTCCCTGGTAATCGCTCTATCCAAGCTTTGAGAGTTTTGACTACAACGGTTGCCGATCAGCGCCTGTTGCTGGGTAAGAACTGGTAAGAATTTGAGTTTTGCTTGACGGATTTGTGACACCCACCACCACCACTTGTTAGTAGTCTGTAGGATCATATTCTTGTGTGTTTCTATTGCTGCTAACCATGCCAGGATCACAAGCCGACGAGATTGACTGGGAGAATTTATCGAACAAGGAGCTTCATGATAAGTTTCAGCAAATGATGACTGAACAGGTGCAAGATGTGCTGAACAATTTTGAAGAGGCCATGGAGAAGATCACTGGCCTTGAGAAGACGTTCGAAACAAAGCTCGATAACAAGTTTAATGAATTGCTCGCGCGTCTTCCACCACCACCACCCGCTGCACCTAACGCACCTCTCCAACAACAACAACAACGATTACCTCCACATCGCGAAACAGACCTTCACCAGCGAGTCGTGTTCCTCTTGCGTTTGGCCAAACTGTTGGTGCCGCTGTTGATACTTCTGTGGCTCCTGCTGCTGATGCGGAGGAGGATGATTATGTGGGAGATTATGAGGATGAGGTTGATCAAAATCA
>NW_021272038.1:0-1599 GCF_002162155.2 Triticum dicoccoides
AGTCAGGCAAGCTTTTATCTTCCAACCCTCCAAGTTGTCGTTTAGCTTAACCAACTAGTTCAGGGATATCTAACACCGATTCTTGGAGAGAAGGTGGTTCACAAGAAACCAACTTGATCACGAGCTCAACATAGCGGTCAGGTGACAACCTGGTAATACTTCCGAGAAGATCTTCGGAAATCACGAACCACCGATATGTTACTAAGCTCGAGAATAATCTCGCTTTTGAGGCAAGACGATATGATCAATATAGCGAGGATTTGAAATAATCCTAACTCATCGATCGAGGAGTGCACCGAGAACAAGGACTAGGTAGCATGATCAACCTTAGAATGATGATTCAAAACCAACACGCTAAGAATGAAATTATTGTCCATTAACTACCAAGCAACAAGGTTGCTAGGAGTATTGAATTCACACATCACGATTCACTTGTCGGCCTTCCGGTTGCGACAACACGGAACCGAGGGATGAATAATGATGGCGAGAGGTATCACTACATCAAGAATTCACAAGAGCCGGTGCAATCCTCATGAAAATCCTGACATAAGACGGTAATACTTCAGGGTAGAACAGAATCAAAAGCTGGATTAGCAATTTGTTCTGCGGAGCACAACTTCTTTGACCCAATCCTGGATATGGAAGAGGTACTGGAGTTTGTTTCTCCTAGTCATTCCGCGATAGAATGGCTTGACGGACCACAAGAGTAATAGGCATCGATAAACGAACGCACGCATACTCTTGACTATCAATTGATAGACGAAGGTCAGAAACAACTAAGATGGGACAACTCAAAAGAACATATGATTTTTTGGGTTGTGGATGCATGGATTAGCACGTCGAACGAAGTTCAACATATTTCTTCCGGATAACCCATGCAGAAAGGTAGAACTGGCAGAGCCACAATATAGCATGGAGAACTCATCGACAACACTCTTGTTGTCATCTTGTGGTTCAGAAGAACTCCTGCCAAGAATGGTTCATGGTAATTGGAAGAAGGATGTACCACGAACCTCGAGGACTATCGCAAGGTTACTACTATCCTAAAGGGACTAGCAAACACTATCAACATGAAGTAAGTAGAGTGAATCTCGGGTTCAAGAACCCAGGAATAGAATGCCTACTACTAAGTAGCATCACGGGATGCTTTCGAGAATGATGGCCAGAATCATCACACTGGAACACAAATCATGGCTAAATTACTAGATGATCCCCTAAGACACCTAGGGTCATAATAGTAACTCCAACATAATGTCAAGGCAATAGAATACCTCAACTCAACAATTAGTGTGATTGAGCTGGCATAAAGGAACATCGAAACCAGAGGGAAAGGATTTTGCAAATGCATCGGACTATTTAGAAACCTGGAATGACTCGGACAGCATGACGGCTGTAAATGCTCAGAAAAGATTTGAGACATTCACAAAAATGGTGGCATAACCACTCAGAAGCACAATATCAAGGTTTCGAGATCAACAATTAACATACAGAAGTAGTAAGAACTGAACTGAGACTTAAATCCAACAATCTATAAGTCTACGGATTAGTAACACGTGATCCTGATAGAAAGAAAAGATAGCCTAGTTCTTAATCCCCGCA
>NW_021272039.1:0-972 GCF_002162155.2 Triticum dicoccoides
TTTTTTAAGCCCTCGCGATACTCTAGATAAGCTATAATATTATCCGCTAATTGTGTTGATGCGTCCTAATTGTAGCGACAAAGATTTAGTTAATAATATTAAATAAATTGAATATATAAGATAAGAGCTGGACTGAGAAAGATCAAGCAAGCAGGATTAGTAGTTGGCTGCAGAATCGTGAATGTAACAGATTAGTTCCAGTTGGAAAAAGGACCAAGAAAAAAAATCATGTTTATATTACCTTAATCAGAAGGGACTTAAAAACCTTAATCAGTAGCAAACTACACATGCAAAATATTATTTGAAGATAAAGCACTAATATTTCCGATATGGACATAGGAGTAAGAAACATGTACAGATTAATAAAAAGGTGGGCACAAACTCCATACATAGAGAAGCTATATAGAAAGGACAACTAGAAGAGACGGAGAAATAATAAACCAAAAAGAAAAATATAATAGATGTGTTGACATGCATGTGTTGCTTATGTAGTTTTGCCGAAGGCCAAAAAGGAAATATGCATTAGATACACTAGTCATTAACCCGTGCCACTGAATGGGCTAGTTATTCAAAAACATATAAAAATAAAGTATTGATAGCATTTATTATATACTAATTTTTACACATCCTTTGTTTTTCTTGCCAGGGAAATATATTAAAATTTTGCATGAGAACTATTGCCAATCGAAAATATGTTGGTTGGACAATTGCAAGAACAATTATAATGAATAATTTGACTTTGATCAATCATTGTGGAAATAGATAAGTAATTCATGGATCAAAATATATGTATGCGACTCGCCAAACCGCAAATAACAACATCTTCATAGTTGCACTAATGCACCAATTAGAATCTGGTCCTATTAAAATTGAAAATAGATTTCTTATGTCCCTGTAGGCAACATTCTAATGGGGAATTTGACATCCAAACTTATCCTATTTTGTGTATTGTATGGGCCTTAATAAGTATGC
>NW_021272040.1:0-1107 GCF_002162155.2 Triticum dicoccoides
ACGTGGCGGCGGCGGATTCGTCCCGCGGAGCCAGGCGGACACGTCCGGCGCGCGGTTTTTGTACGGCGGCGGCGGGAGGAGTTGGATCTAGGGTTTCGGACGGGGGAAGAAGAGATCCGAATGGAGGGGGTATTAATAGGCATAAGTGGAGCTAGGAGAGTCCAAATGAGGTGCGGTTTTCGCCCACACGATCGTGATCGAACGCTCTAGGACATGGAGCAGAGTTTGGTGGGTTTTGGGCCAAATTTGGGGGGTGTTGGGCTGCAACACACACGAGGCCTTTCCAGTCCCTCGGTTAACCGTTGGAGTATCAAACGAAGTCCAGATGTCCCGAAACTTGACAGGCGGTCTACCGGTAGTAAACCAAGGCCGCTTGGCAAGTCTTGGTCCAATCCGGAAATGTTTAAACCCCACACACGAAAGAAGACTAGAAATGACCACCGGAGGAGAACGAAGCGCCGGAATGCAAAACGGACAACGGGGAAAATGCTCGAATGCATGAGATGAACATGTATGCAAATGCAATGCACGAGAAGACATGGTAAGAGATGCATGAAAACGAAAACAACACACGGAGACAAAGACCCGAACCCAAGAAATAAATATAACTTGACACCGGAAACGGCAAGAGTTGGAGTACAAATAGGGAAATTATATCTGGGGCGTTACAACACTCCACCACTACGAAAAGATCTCGTCCCGAGATCTAGGACTGAAAGAACTCCGGGTACTCAGAACGGAGGTGATCCTCGCGTTCCCAGGTGGCTTCACGGTCGGAATGGTGAGACCACTTAACTTTGAGAAATTTGATTGACTTGTTGCGAGTCTTGCGTTCAGTCTCTTCAAGAATAGCAACTGGGTGCTCACGATAAGAGAGATCTTCTTGGAGCTCAATGTCCTCGAAGTTGACGGTGCGGTCAGGAGTCTTGAAGCACTTTCGAAGCTGAGAGACATGGAACACATCATGAACATTTGCAAAGTTTGAAGGAAGCTCGAGTTGATAGGCGAGGTCGCCTCTCTTGCTGACAATCTTGAAAGGTCCCACGTATCTAGGGGCAAGCTTCCCTTTGATACCGAAGCGACGAGTACCTTTCATGGGAGAGACGC
>NW_021272041.1:0-981 GCF_002162155.2 Triticum dicoccoides
GTTAAGAGAATATAATTGTCGCTTGGCTATTCGGGTCAAGACATTGACTATCTTCCCCGAAGGATGGGTGAGTTGAACAGTCCTAGAGAAGCAATCAATTTTGGCTTGATGAGCTGACATCCAGTCCATACCCAAAATGATATTAATATCTGAAGATTTAAGGGCTATCAAAGACGCGAGGAAAACAAGTCTGTCGACTTGGATTTCATTTCCATGGCTTACTCTAGAAGTTTGCCATTTGGATCCCGGAGTTTGAATTACCATAGAGGTTGGCATATCACCGAATGCGACGTTATGCAAGCGAGCATAGTTTTCAGATATAAAAGAATGAGAGGCTCCTGTATCGAAAAGAACAGATGCCGGGTGGCAATTAACAAGAAGCGTACCGAGAACGACGTTGGGATCCTCTTGAGCTTCTTTGGCAGAGATACAGTTGACATGGCCACGTGAAGCGGTGACCGGCTTGGCGTGGAATATTTTTCCTGTCGGCTTGCCACGGCCAACAGCTTTAGCAGACTGGTTGGGGTTGGTCTGGGGACACTCACACATATAGTGACCAGATTCCCCACACTTGAAACAAGTCACGGAACTGGTACGTGGAGGAGCATTGTTAGTTGGACCCCCATAGGGCTTGGCCGGTGCAGACTGTTGGACAGGGCGAGGCGCCTGGAAAGATGGCCTCGGTGTGAACCTGGGTGGCAGGGCGGTGTTGGGTACCCACACGCGGCGCTTCTGAGGACCAGCACCGGATGAGGAACCCATGTCACGGCCATGCTTGCGTGTTGCGTCATAGTCAGTCTGACCAGTTTCAGCACTGATGGCTTTGTTGACAAGTTTCTGGAAGGATGTGCACTCATGCAGACGGAGGTCGCGGCGAAGCTCAGGACTAAGGCCCTTACGGAACCTTGCTTGCTTCTTGGCATCAGTAGACACTTCCTCAGTTGCATATCGTGCGAGATTACCAAACTCCCTGCTGTAAGC
>NW_021272042.1:0-3897 GCF_002162155.2 Triticum dicoccoides
GAATGAAGGTCGTTTGAACGTCAAGGGGGACTCCTGAGCATCGCAGCTCAGGAGCCTAACTGGTCATGTAGCCCCTCACTCCTTGGTCCCGTCCTGGTGATCCGGTCGGGGCTAACGGCGGTTGAGGTATGCGTGGGGCTGGGCCCTGCCGACATGGAACACCAGACCTACCCCTACGTTCCCTCCCTATTTGTTGTTTGCGTGTCAGGGGGGACTCCTGAGCATCACGATCAGGAGCCTAACTTGTCACGTAGCCCCTCACTCCTTGGTCCCGTCCTGGTGATCCGGTCGGGGCCAACGGTGGTTGAGGTATGCGCGGGGCCGGGCTCTGCCGACGTAAAACATAAAGCAAATAGGAAGGAAACCACAAAATCTCGAAGCAAATTCTGGAGCAAATATTACAAACCATAAGTGTCTTCATCATACCAAACGCAAGTTTAAACGCCTCCACGAGGCATGGTGCATGTTGCAGGAAATAAGCCGTCACCCTTGGACATCGTCGTCGCTCGCCGTAGACTCCACCCCTGTGGTGGCGCCACTCAGGGCCGCAGGATCAGCAACACCGCCTGCCATGGGTGCAGAAGTGAAGGCGCGGAACTTCCCCAGCAAGGCCTCCGCCTGGCTCTTCACGGCTTCTACAGCAATGGCGAAGCGCTCGCTGTCCACGGGCTCCAGCAGCTCATCAAGATTAGCGTCAGGGTCGCGAAGGTGGAGGTGGCTGAAGACGCGCGTCAGCGCCGCAGAAGAAAGGACGCGAGCTTCTACCTCTGCCATGAGGCCGACGCCGCTCACGACTTCTTCAAGCGCCTCGACCAAGTAAGGAAGCAGCTGGGCGGGGCCATCCTTGTCGGTAGCCAGCGGCTTCTCTAGGCCATGATTGTAGAGTGTCTTCAGCGTCGCACGAGACCTCTCCTCGAGGAGTGCGAAGGCCACGCGGTCCTCTGCCAGGACCTTCGCCTTGGCATCCAGCTCGGCCTTCTCCACCCTCACCGTCTGCTCCAGTGTCTCCAGCCGGCCGTGCTCAGTGGCCTGCACCTCCGCTAGCCGCGTCAGCTCGGCTTCGCGGTCCCTGACGGCGTCCTCCCGAGCCTTCATCTTGTCCTCCTCCTCCTGGCGGCCACGAGCTTCTTAAATGTGCTTGTCGTGTAGATCCTGCAGCTCGTCCTCTAGTACCTTGCAATGGTCCTGGGCGGCCATGGCATCCTTCAGCGCCGCCTCGCGAGTAGTTGCGGCCTGGGCGGCATCCTGTTTCTCCTTCTCAAAGGCTGCCACGACCCTCCCCACTGCCGCTCGGACAGAAGCGTCAGAGTAAAGCCAGCCAGAAACCAGCTCCAGACGCCCGACTGCCAGATGGGAGCCGGTACCCTAGAGGTCTTCGCGCAGCTGGACTATCTTGGAAAGGGCGCGATCCAAGACATCGGAGGAGGCAGAAGGACCTGGAACCAGTGGCGCGGCAGAAGGAGGCGGCAGCATAACCACGGCTCAGGAGACCGGGGGCTCCTGAGCCTTACGTACCTCGACAACAACATCAAGTATCGGCACCTCCGGACCAGTGGGGCCGTGGGGGATGACGCCCTACCAGGGCGCTCCTCCAGGCCTTGCAAGGGTGACCGGGCAGGGGAGGTGCGAGTGTCGTCACCTCCCCTCCCCACGGACAAAGGAGCGGCCACGACAGACGAGTCCACCCCAGACGGTGTTGCTGCGTCCCCCTTCCTCTTCTTTGCTGTAGGCGGTGGCCTAACCAATCGATGGAGAACGTCAAGTACCAGCCGCATAATCAAGAACAAGGCGGAGCACATACACTTACTGGTCTACCGCGACGTAGTTCACCATCCTCTTGCCAAGCTTGAAGCCCGAGAGTCTTGAGGCTCGGGGCGCAGTCGTGAGAGCTCCAGGAGAAGGGGAAGGTGCAGCGGAAGGCCTAGAAGTGGCTCCAGGCGGCGCCTAGGTAGAAGCAGCCTCTCGGGAGATCAACACCAACCTACCCTTCTTCGGGATCACCAGCAGATCCTCCTCCTCCTGGGCAGCGTCAGCCTCATCGTCGTCTGGCAAGGTGCAGAGGATGTCAGCCCTGCGTGGGGGGAGGTCTCCCTCGTCCCCTCGAGGGTCGCCTCCGAGTTGCACTCCTCGTCTTCTTCCTCCCCTCCTCCTCTACGGGAGTCACCCGAAGACCTGTCCACTAGCACAGCCGCCCCCTGGACCACGGGTGGCGCCGGTGGCACCAAGCCGCGCCCATCAAAGGTGGGCATGGCAGCCACCACTTGCGACATGTCCTTGCGAAGAAACAAGGGGACAGGGGCACCTGTCGGATACTCCTGGTCGGCCCCAACCAGGAGGCGGAGAGCTGCGGCTAGATCCTCATCAGCCAGAGCTGCCGGGTTTAGGTGAAGCTTGTCGTCTGCGCCGCCTAGCATCCATAGGGGGCGCGAGTGCACCTGCAGTGGAGCCACCCGCTGCATCAAGAACTCCCTCAGGAGCGCGACCCCTGTTAGCTTCGTCGCCCTTGCATTCCCCGGCTTCAGATCAGCGGCCATCTTCTCCAGCACCAACTTCGCCCGATCATCAGCGAGCTTCGCGTGAGCCCACCCTTCGTCAGGCTGGGGCATCACTATTGGCAGCACCAACTAGGGGTGGACACACTTGGCATCCATCATGACCCACTTGCTCCGGAAGTTGTTGGCTCTCTTCCCGTCCTTTGAGATTGAGTTGGCCTTGCTGAAATCGGCACACGCTGAGGCGTACTTGCCGTTGGTTCAGAGGACGAAGAAGTGGCGCAGCAGAGCCACGGATGGCATCTCCCCAACATGCGCCTCGCAGTAGTAGGACAAAATCGACAAGAGAAGGACGGAGTTGGGATGAAGATGAAGGGCCTGCAACCTGTAATGGCGGAGGACGGCGTAGAAGAAGTCGGAGAAGGGAGGAACCAGGCCAGCAACGACGGCATTCACGAAGAAGGGATAGAAGGTGCTCCCTGAGCCTCCGGCTTAGCGGAGCCGGCCCGGAGTTCAGTCGCCCCCTTTTTGTTGCCCTCCACCGCCGTTAACAGGCGCGTGACGGTGAGATTCTTCTCCGAGACATTGGGCGCGTCTAGGGATGGTGCGCACCAAGCTGGCTGCGCATCGACCTTGACCTTGCGAGGGGCCATTCCTCACTTTAGGGGAAGGGAGCGAAGTGGATCTAGAGATTTCGGAAGCAAGGGGCAAGGAAGGGGATCTGGAGCAAGATGAAGGAAAGCAATGAAGGCAAGCCTTGCCCATGCCAGCCTTTTTGTTAGTCGGGCAGTTGCCGAGGCAGCGTGGGGAAGCGGAGACGCCCACGTCCAATCAGTCGCCACGCGTCAACCAAGGCCGTAGGCTGTTGGGGCCCGTGGCGCTCAGCACTTGCCCTTTGGCTTCACCGCTTAGCCAAGTCCGAGCGCGCCTTAGGCCCCGGGGGTACTATCGGCATTCTGGGAACAGGGGTCCCCAGACTTGCTTGCATGTGGCCCACGGCGTGGCTCCACCAGCGGCCTAGTGCAGCCCGTCTTCATCAACCAAACACTCAAGACCCTCGCAAGGGGCCAAGCCTTGCGGGGCGGATGGCACAAGGCCTCCTCGGGAGCGGCCTCACCAGGCAGGTTCACGAGGGAGGCGGAGAGATCAAGGAAAGGGGCACCTCACGAGGTTCCCATGACGCAAGCCATGACGACCAAGGCCAGGCGGGCGCAGCGCATGCAGTGTCCTTGTTTCCCCTTTGGTGCTAAGGGGGCAAGCGCATGCGTGGAGTACCAAGGCATCATGCAAAGGTTTCCATATCGATGCAACAAGACCAAGACTAGCAGGACGACAAGATGGAGGTCATGGTGGAGCCCAAGACGGCGTCACCGCCAGAGCCTTTTGCAGGCGAAGACCACCTTTA
>NW_021272043.1:0-1049 GCF_002162155.2 Triticum dicoccoides
GGAATGCTTGCCTCATATTGAATTTGCTTATAATCGTTCATTGCATTCTACTACTAAGATGTGCCCTTTTGAAGTTGTGTATGGTTTCCTACCTCGTGCACCTATTGATTTGTTGCCTCTTCCATCTTCGGAGAAGGTTAATTTTGATGCTAAACAACGTGCTGAATTGATTTTAAAAATGCATGAGTTAACTAAGGAAAACATTGAGCGTATGAATGCTAAATATAAACTTGCTGGAGATAAGGGTAGAAAACATCTTGTGTTTGCACCTGGAGATCTTGTTTGGTTACATTTGCGTAAGGATAGATTTCCTGATTTGCGCAAATCAAAGCTAATGCCACGTGCTGACGGTCCCTTTAAGGTGTTAGAGAAAATAAATGATAATGCATATAAACTTGAGCTGCCTGCAGATTTTGGGGTTAGTCCCACTTTTAACATTGCAGATTTGAAGCCTTATTTGGATGAGGAAGATGAACTTCCGTCGAGGACGACTTCATTTCAAGAAGGGGAGTATGATGAGGACATCAATACAATTGTTACACCCACAGCCCCTGCTGCTATACATACTGGACCAATTACTAGAGCTCGTGCACGCCAACTAAATTACCAGGTACTTTCGTTTCTTGGTAATGTGATGAAGGCGAGGGTCCCGATCTTTCGATGAGATGATAACTATCGATTTGGTGGAGATGACTTTGACAATCCGACTACAAACATGCACGACGTTGCGCCTTAGCAATCGCTAAACCAATCTCCTGAGGTTACTGACGATGCTGGAAGCACGGTCAGCCTGACCACGAAGGTCTATTCCTGCAAGCAATCGAAGAACGAGCAAGAATATGATAAAGCAATCTGAATATTGCAAATATATATGAAGTATTGATAATGGTGGGGATCCGTAAGCGGTCTTGGTCTGGTCGTTGGACACAAACGAAGTACACGAAGTTGCAATGGCTAACTTTTAACTAAACAAATCCCAAGGAAAAGCTACTAGATGGATCTACTTATATAGGAGCAAGGGGTGGCGGCCAAGGAGGTGGGAGGACGTC
>NW_021272044.1:0-1214 GCF_002162155.2 Triticum dicoccoides
CCCCCCCCTCGTCTGGAGGACCTATCATTATAGATTCCTTTTCAGCAAGGTTATCCATTCATCCATGAGGAAATTGTAAGATTTATTCTACAAGTTATTCCTGATGGATCCTTCGTGTTTTCAAAGTTTGATCTTCACCTGAAGACCATGTCAATTCTATCTCGAAGCATGTCTATGGTACTCCGATGTTTCAACAAGAACATTTGAAGCCCAATGCTAAACATTTCTTGCTCAATTATCCAAACACCGCTGTATGGATAATGTCATGAAAATTTCTCTCCCCTCACCTAGAGGCTTTTCTACTTAATATCATGTCATGGTTATCATGTTCTGCTTGTCCTTGGGAAGGATATACCCCTGAAATAGGTGTATAAACATTTTCCTTTCCATTGTTCTATTTGATCTGATGATCACTTTTTCCTTTCCATTGTTTTGTTTAACCTTTCTTGTGATCTATATCATCTAAGCAGTAATGTTCTCCTGCTTATGTAAACCCCTCGGTGTACAACTCTGTCAGCAAGACCCTGTTACTATTGTTGAAAACATTCCGGTAACCACCGATGGACGAGAACTTTGCCTATTGGCCCGCCTCGTTCAACGAGCAGGAAAATGGTTCTCTTCGTCCCTCGCCCTTGGTACCAACGTTGTTGCTGACATAGCTGACATGGTACTCCCTGACATGCCTTGCTATCATGACCGTGCAAGATGTCACTGCTCCTATTTTAAAAAAAAAGAACCACATGGCGGGCCCATAACCCACAGTTTCACAGGATCGAAACCTGACTCTCCTATACACCCTGTTGCCAAAGTTATTCCTATAGCTTGACTTCATATGTAATTTGCGAGCCACCTTCCTAGTGATCAATTCTGGTATCGGACACAATACTTATTCCCGTTGCTCTGAACCCCATTCACACTCTGTTTCAGGCAATGAACGATTGCCTATCCGCTTGAAACTTCTTATTGCACCGTCTTACTTTGCTCTCGATGTGTTTCATTTGTTCAACTCGAGAGATACTCATATGTTCATACTTGGGAAACCCCCAGAAGATTTTCCCTTGTAACATCCTATCGTTGTAGAGCTGCCCCTTACCTATTCGTAAGTACGATGGAGATCCCGAAGAAAGGATGACAAATTGATCATGGTGACTTGAAGCAGTGAAATGAAGACATCAACGAAAGGGATCAACCTCTTCGAAAGGGAAGCCAAGACC
>NW_021272045.1:0-1954 GCF_002162155.2 Triticum dicoccoides
ACCCAACACGCTTGATCCCATTTGGCCGGACACACTTTCCTGGGTCATGCCCGGCCTCGGAAGATCAACACGTCGCAGCCCCACCTAGGCAAAACAGAGAGGCCAGCACGCCGGTCTAAACCTAAGCGCACAGGGGTCTGGGCCCATCGCCCATAGCACACCTGCATGTTGCGAGGGCGGCCGGAAGCAGAACTAGCCCCCTTAATACAAGAGCAGGCTTACGTTCCAATCCGGCGCGCGCCGCTCCGTCGCTGACGTCTGAAGTGCTTCGGCTGATACCACGACGTCGGGATACCCATAACTACTCCCACGTAGATGGTTAGTGCGTATAGGCTCGTAGCCGACTCAGATCAAATACCAAGATCTCATTAAGCGTGTTAAGTATCCGCGAACGCCGAACAGGGCCAGGCCCACCTGTCTCCTAGGTGGTCTTAACCTGCCCTGTCGCTCCGCCACAAAGTAACCGTCGGGGACCGTCGGGAACCCAGGCCCACCTCTACCGGGATGGAGCCACCTGCCCCTTCAGCCCCCAACTCCGAACAGTATCACAGGTAATGTAACAGTGTAAAGTATATAGTATATGCCCGTGATCACCTCCCGAAGTGATCATAGCCCAGTAGTATAGCATGGCAGACGGACAAGAGTGTAGGGCCACTGATGGAACACTAGCATCCTATACTAAGCATTTAGGATTGCGGGTAAGGTATCAATGACTGTAGCAGCAATGACAGGCTATGCATCAGAATAGGATTAACGGAAAGCAGTAACATGCTACACTACTCTAATGCAAGCAGTATAGAATAGAATAGGCGATATCTGGTGATCAAAGGGGGGGGCTTGCCTGGTTGCTCTGGCAAGAGAGAGGGGTCGTCAACACCGTAGTCGTACTGGGTAGCAGCGGCGTCGGTCTCGGTGTCTAGCGAGAGAAGAGGGGGAAGAAACAATAAATATAATGCAAACAAATGCAAGACGATGCATGACATGACAAAGCGTGGTGCTAGGTGTGCCCTAACACGGTACGAGGTGGTACCGGTGAAGGGGGGAAACATCCGGGAAATTATCCCTGGTGTTTCGTGTTTTCGGGCAGAGGAGCCGGAGGGGAAAAGTTGCATGTTTGCTATGCTAGGGAGGTGTGGCGGACGAACGGGTCGCGTAACCAGATTCGTCTCGTCGTTCTGAGCAACTTTCATGTTGAAAATAATTTAATTCGAGTCACGGATTAAAAGATATGATTTTCTAAAGATTTTATTAGTTTTTGGAATTTAATTAATTATTTAATTTAATTCGAAATTTGGTTTTATGACATCAGCATGATGTCATGCTGACGTCAGCAGTCAACAGAGTTGACTGGGTCAACTATGTGCGGGACCCTCATGTCATTGATTGATTAGTCTAATCAGGGGGTTAATTAAGTTAACTAGTAATTAGGTTAATCTAATCAAGACTAATTAATTTAATTAAGCCTTTAATCAATTAATTAATTATCATTTTAATTAATTTTAGTTATTATTTATTAATTCATTTTTTAAAATTAATTTAATTAGTATTATTTTTTTTGTTTTCGTTCACAGGGGGTGGGCCCCGTTGTCTGTGGCACAGAGGCCTTGCGGGTCGGGCGCTGGGTGCGGGCGTGGTGCCCGTGCCCGAGGCCGAACGGGGCTGGCCTCGGACGCGGCCCGTGGCGTGGGCGCCGACAGCCAGTCGGGGGCGAGCTGCAGTGGATGCAGCAGCAGGCCGGCGGCGGGGCGCTGCGACTCGAGGCGAGGTGAGCGACGGGCTGCGCGAGAGGAGGCGCCCGAGCGAGGACGGATGCAGGGGAGTGTGGGCAGCGGCGGCTATAGGCGCGGGCACGCGCGTTGGTGAAGGGCACGGCCGAGTGCGGCAACGGGAGGCCGGGGCGCGACCTGGGGCGGGTGTCGGCGTGAGTGGAGCGCCGGCCAAGGCGACTTCTAGC
>NW_021272045.1:6396-8085 GCF_002162155.2 Triticum dicoccoides
CAAAGTTCAAGGTCGACTCCCACTTCCTCAATGCATAATCTTCCATTCACCTCTCGTATTTCGAAGATGACATTAGTTGTTGAAGGTTTTACCTGGTGCAATACCAGATAAGTATGACTCGTGAAATCTTTCGGGTTCACACCGATGAGGGAAGGCGTTGGTTCAATCCCATCGGGGCTTCTTAGAAACATATACCACAAGTTTCAAGAGTAAATAACACAAGCCCGAAAGCAGAGCATGGTTGGCCAAGCAGAGGATACAACTTAACAAAGGCATTATGTATCAAGGGAAGAACTCACAAGGTGATCAAATGTGAAGGACACTGTCGGATATAATAATCCAACAGTGGATAAGGCGATCCACAGTGGAGCTGAGGTGAGTATTGATACCCAATCAGAGGAAGAAAGAATGCGAATGCAACAGGTTATGGAATCATCTGAATAATTCAAAGCTTAAATGCAAAGGAATTATGATTTCCAAAACAAGGGATCAGAAGCAGACGTTCTGATCAAGGATGGATCAATTGAATATACCAGAGCAACAATCGATGACAGATAGTTTGGTCGAGAACCAGCTCATGTTCAAAATGACGTCTGAGCCGGAAAGATAATCCTAGGACTCGACTGATGATTGTGAACATTCACAACATATTGAATCAACGGACTCAAAAATGATGGTGACGAAGGGTGCCAATATGAATACTATACTTATGGGATTAATCATAATGAAAGCAAACAAGAAATTCCAGAGCAATAGGTTGCTGAGGATTTTCGGAATATCGAATGGTATTTCGAAGACTTTTGTGTAACACATAAACAACTGGGGGGATGAGCGGATATTCTATAAATGCGAGAATTAACCATAGGGGTATTCAAGTGACAAGAACAGCAAGGCAGTAAGCTCAAGGGATTATCGAAACCACGATGAGTTTTGCAGGGTATCTTGTAATAACAAGACCAACTGGGGATGATATAAGAATAACAACTGTAAGTAGTTACCCATAAGGGTTGACGGTGGAAGGGGAATTGCAAACGCGATGAACACAAGTTCTCGGCCTAACAGCGGAAAGTATCTTCAGGGTCTTCACGTGCAGCAGACGATCATCAGTAATAAGGGGCTCTCCGGGTGAAAGTGATAACGAGATCCTAATGTTAGATTTAGCAAAATTCATTTAACCCGTATAGAAGAGAGATCAGAGTCCCAGAGTAAAGGTCGAGGAGTAAAAGATCCTAGTACCACCCGATGGCGACGTGGGCCCATAAGGCACACAGCCAAGTTAGTAAATTTTTTGCAATGTCTAGACTCGACTTCGGCCAAGGAGTGTGGAAGGGGGATTCCTACAGGCAGTCGGCTCTGATACCAACTTGTGACGCCCCCGATTCAATCGTACACTAATCATGCACGCAAATGTGTACGATCAAGATCAGGGACTCACGGGAAGATATCACAACACAACTCTAAAACATAAATAAGTCATACAAGCATCATAATACAAGCCAGGGGCCTCGAGGGCTCGAATACAAGTGCTCGATCATAGACGAGTCAGCGGAAGCAACAATATCTGAGTACAGACATAAGTTAAACAAGTTTGCCTTAAGAAGGCTAGCACAAACTGGGATACAGATCGAAAGAGGCGCATGCCTCCTGCCTGGGATCCTCCTAAACTACTCCTGGTCGTCGTCAGCGGGC
>NW_021272046.1:0-1044 GCF_002162155.2 Triticum dicoccoides
CCAGCAGCAGGCGGTGATCGGCAACCGTTGTAGTCAAAAACTCTCAAAGCTTGGATAGAGCGATTACCAGGGAGAGTCAAACGCACGACGTAGATGTATGTGGAGCTGGGAAGGCTTATAATATGGTAGCAAAAAGGGTCAGCAATAATCAATTCAGAGATGCAAAGTTGAATAAACGCTCAACGACGGTACTGTGCTGGTCCTAGGCTAGACTGTGCTAGAGACGCGAGCCTAGAACACTAACAAAATCACGGCGCGGCACGTAAACAAGGGAAAAGCACACTCTGGAATTTTTTTTCGCTCTTTTTTTTTGCGCTCTTTTTTTTTGCGCTGCTTTTTTTTTTGCGAAAAATCACTATAATGGCGAGTGTCTCAAAACTCTTCTTAGCTCAAACTGACAGGATGGGCACGAAATTTTTTTGACCAAATTTTTTTTTTGACTGCCCGGACCCAAAAACTGGAAACGGATCAAAAAAAACTTCCTATAATGGCACCTGTCTCAAAACACTCAGAAACACCTAAAAATAGGATAGCCAGAAATTTTTTCGAAAAATGCGTTTTCAAAAAATTTTGGGCCTAAACGGAGCGTGGCTACCCGAAACCTACTCCGGCAAGGAAACACGAATCGGAATCTAGATGGATCTCGAAAACAAACCTAATATGACAAGAACTCGGATTGGTGGTGGATATATGGTGGTAGATGGCAGCGGTGGTGGTATATGACAGCTGTGGTGGTATATGGATACGGATTCGAAGCGGTGGCGGATAAGCGGTGGTGGTAGATGGCAGGGGTGATGATGATGGTGCGGCGGCGGCGTGACAACTTATGACCAGAACTCGAAACTCTAAAAGACTAGACTCTAAGACCAGCAACTAGACACGACGATGCAACCGCAAATTCAACAAAGCAAAACCCTAAAAAGATTATGCAAAGGCTCAGATTGGTTCGGATATGATGAACTAACCCTAATTTTTTTTGTGGCTTTTTCGTGGACTGTAGGTATGAAGAACAGACTCGATCTAAACTACGAAAAACTGTAAAAT
>NW_021272047.1:0-21893 GCF_002162155.2 Triticum dicoccoides
GCAGATGTGTTGAACCCGCAAGCGCAAATTGCAGTGGAAGAGACAAGGATAGAACCAGCAGATGCGTTGAACCCACAAGCACAGATTGCAGTGGAAGAGAGGACGGAACCAGCAGATGCGTTGAGCCCACAAGCACAAGTTACAGTGGAAGAGAGAAGGATGGAACCAGCAGACATTGTTAACCCACAAGCGCAAATTGCAGTGGAAGAAAGAAGAATGGAACCGGCAGAGACGTCGAACCGACAAGCACAAGCACAGATTGCACTGGAAGAGAGAAGGATGGAACCATTGAGTGATGCTGGTTCGTCTCTTTACTATGAGTTCAGTTTTATCTTTTGTGTTATTTATCCGTTTTTCTCCTGATTGATTAACTCCGCTGATAAACTGATTAAACTGGCCCAATACTTTGTGCCAGTGTTTAGTTGGTTTAGTGTTGACAGCCTTTTGTTTTTCTTTTCCCCGTGTTGTTTGCAGAAGGCTCGCCTCCCAGCTTGAATGATGAGAGGCGTAACAAAGGGAATTCAAAAACAAGGGCTGAAAAGATATTTTCTCCTCCGCGGCAGCCTCGATCCGTCAGGCCTCGACTAACGACACAGCAGTGACGTTGAGTAGTTCTTCTTTCTTACTTTGGATAGCTGTGAAATCATGATGTACTTGTGGCCGATGTAAAGAAGAACCAACATGAATGTTTTCATAGTTTAACCTGATGTATAAACTACAGAAGTTTCAAGTGCTGGAAATGAGGGTGCGCCTGAAGGACATCTGACGGTGAGTACTACTACAGTTTTCCTAAGAATGCAAATTTGCAGTTTTGGCGAATAATGGGAATATTTAGGTTCAAACTGGATTGTTTTTAGATATACCGTTCAGACCATATAGATAGCTACACCTTATGAAGGAAGAAATGTGCACATGGCTAAGTTTTAAGATTAGTTTGCTCTGGCTTTCTGCTTCTCTTTTACTAGGAGATACAGATGGCTTTATGCTTGCCAGCATCGATACGGAAGTATGCTATAATGCTATATAGGTTAACTGTCTTAGTCCATGGATGATATATCATATGTATTGTGGTTTTTGTTGATTCACACGCATAATATATTATGTCCTAAACTGATTTCAGTTTATGAAGTTGAGAGATTCCAAAATAGGCATCTTGTTGCAATGATATCATATGGTAAAAACCGGGAAGCTTTATCCAATATTTTTACATTGTTGCTGTTTAAGCCTGGCACAGTGAGTAGCATCATTCATGTAGTCCTTTTTTCTTTTCGTCGCGTGGAGATTCAGCTAGTGATGCATTGAAATTGTTTACCAGGTGATGAAGTGTAATTGATCGGAAAAATAATAATGCACTGACGTGTGTTTGTGTTTTTCAACATTGGTGCAGACATAACAGGAAGTGAGCAAGGAAGGCTTGATAGGTTTTGTGGCAGTCTGCTGCAGCATATTGTACATTTGAGCACCAGACTATGTAAAAATATATATGTGCTTTGCCGAAATGGAAGGCAAACAAATAGAGATGTGGAGGTTTGTGTATCATTAAATTGTAATTAGGGGTTGGCTTGTGTGTTGCTAATATTGAGTGAGATGCCCTAGTATACTTCCTACTCTTTCCTGAAATTAAATTATTTTTTCATGTTTACTATTATTACATTCTTTTTTCATGTTTCTTGTGTATGCTTGTTACTCTTTTCCGGAATTTTGTTCATGATTATTATTATTACATTCCATGAACAACAAATGCAGGCCAGGTGATAACCTGGAAAATGTAGCATCATATCATTTATTCTTTTTATGCATCACACTGTAAGCACGTGTGAAAAATAAATGTACTTGCTGCATTGTTGGTGTGCATCTATCTATCTATCTCTGGCCGGCCGGCCGTCCGTCCTAATTTTAGTTAGTCAGCCTAACAACCACCGGAACACATCCATCCATCCATAATTAAGCAAGCAAAAGTAGGCTAGCTAAATCTGGTTTCTTTCCTTCTTCCCTCGCCGGCCGGGTAACAGCAAATCGACCGATCGATGCGCGGCCGCCGGAGATGAGCTGCTTCTCATGCTTCAAGCCACAGCAGGCGGACGGCGACGACGAGGGGGAGGACAAGGCACCGGCGGTCGGGCCACTCCCGTCCTCGGGCTCCATCAAGCGGCTGGGCTCCCGGCGAAGAAGCCTGCGCTCCTCCTCCTCCACCAAGTCCGGCGGCAGCTTCGCGGCCAGCCGGCAGCCCAGCACGCGGCCCAGCAACATCACCAGCTGCAGCGCGCGCGCCTTCACCTACGACCAGCTCGCCGACGCCACCGGCAACTTCCGCGCCGACTGCCTGCTCGGCGAGGGCGGCTTCGGCCGCGTCTACCGGGGGCGCCTCGACGACGGCCAGCTCGTCGCCGTCAAGCAGCTGGACCTGGACGGCCTGCAGGGCGACCGCGAGTTCGTGGTGGAGGTGCTCATGCTCAGCCTCCTCCACCACCACAACCTCGTCAGCCTCGTCGGCTACTGCTCCCACGGCCACCAGCGGCTGCTCGTCTACGAGTACATGGCCCTCGGCTCCCTCGCCGACCACCTCCTCCTCCTCGACGACCGCCTCGCCACCGCCACTCCCAGGGCGACGGCGAGGGCGGCGCTGAGCTGGGAGACGCGGATGCGGGTGGCGCTGGGCGCCGCGAGGGGGCTCGAGTACCTCCACGAGACGGCCAACCCGGCCGTCATCTACCGCGACCTCAAGTCCTCCAACGTCCTCCTCGACGACGCCTTCTGCCCCAAGCTCTCCGACTTCGGCCTCGCCCGCCTCTGCAGCACCTCCTCCTCCGCCGCCGGCCCCGGCCCCGCCGAGCGCTCCCCGCGCGTCATGGGCACCTACGGCTACTGCGCGCCCGAGTACATCCGCACCGGCCGCCTCAGCGTCAAGTCCGACGTCTACAGCTTCGGCGTCCTCCTGCTCGAGCTCATCACGGGCCGCAGGGCTGTGGACTCGGCCAGGCCGGCGCCGGAGCAGGTGCTCGTCACATGGGCCGCGCCCATGTTCAAGGACAGCAAGCGCTACCGGGAGCTGGCCGACCCGCTGCTCCGGGGCGACTTCCCCGAGCGCGACCTCAACCAGGCCGTGGCCGTGGCCGCCATGTGCCTGCAGGACCAGGCGTCCGCGAGGCCGTGCATGAGCGACGCCGCCGTCACGCTCTCCTTCCTCGCCGAGGCCGCCGCCGCCAGCGCCGCGCAGCCGCTACCGTTGCCCCCGCCCCAGCTGCAGGCCGATGAAACCTTGCGAGAAGAAGAAGAAGCCTAGATGAGATAGCTTAATTAGCTTGAGCTTAATTAATTCATTATTAGGATGGATGGAGTCGACCGTACCTAATGTGTTGATTGATTTTGGCGCCATTGGTCGTACGTAGTTTTGATGGATCAACTAGATGATACTTGTATGAGTACCTGATGATGAGTTGCATTGGAAAGAGCTAGAGACAAAGTTTGCACATCGATAGTAATCTTTTTTTCAGTGCCACCTGTCATATTAACTTTGATCAGACCGGAATCGAGACATGACGCATTCGTGCTACGGCTAATAGTCGACAGCGGGCCGACGTCTCAAGGTGGAGGAGGAGGGGGAAAGATGAGGATATGTGCGATGGCTTGAGGGAAAGGGAAGGAAAGGGAAGGGACATCCGCAACATTGAAAGAGAGGGCACAAAGGTTGGTGGAGATTCTCTCTTTTCCCCTACCCATACCGAGTTGCCCTCGCGTGCAGCCGGGAGGGATCCCTTGCCATCACCGTCATCGCCCCCCCCCCCCCTTCTGCCACTCCACCCCTCCTCACCCATGATGACCCACAAGTATAGGGGATCTATCGTGGTCCTCTCGATAAGTAAGAGTGTCGAACCCAACGAGGAGCAGAAGGAAATGATAAGCAGTTTTCAGCAAGGTATTCTCTGCAAGCACTGAAATTATAGGTAACAGATAGTTTTGTGATAGGATAATTTGTAACGAGCAACAAGTAACAAAAGTAAATAAAGTGCAGCAAGGTGGCCCAATCCTTTTTGTAGCAAAGGACAAGCCTGAACAAATTCTTATATAGAGAAAAGCGCTCCCGAGGACACATGGAAATTATCGTCAAGCTAGGTTTCATCACGATCATATGATTCACGTTCGGTACTTTGATAATTTGGTATGTGGGTGGACCGGTGCTTGGGTGCTGTCCTTACTTGGACAAGCATCCCACTTATGATTAACCTCTATTACAAGCATCCGCAGCTACAACAAAAGTATTAAGGTAAACCTAACCATAGCATGAAACATGTGGATCCAAATCAGCCCCTTACGAAGCAACGCATAAACTAGGGTTTAAACTTCTGTCACTCTAGCAACGCATCATCTACTTATTACTTCCCAATGCCTTCCTCTAGGCCCAAATAATGGTGAAGTGTCATGTAGTCGACGTTCACATAACACCACTAGAGGAGAGACAACATACATCTCATCAAAATATCGAACGAAGACCAAATTCACATGACTACTAATAGCAAGACTTCTCCCATGTCCTCAAAACAAACGTAACTACTCACGAAGCATATTCATGTGCATAATCAGAGGGGTATTAATATGCATATAGGATCTGAACATATGATCTTCCACCAAATAAACCAACTAGCATCAACTACAAGGAGTAATCAACACTACTAGCAACCTACAGGTACCAATCCCGGACTTGGAGACAAGAATTGGATACAAGAGATGAACTAGGGTTTGAGAGGAGATGGTGCTGGTGAAGATGTTGATGGAGATTGACCCCCTCCCGATGAGAGGATCGTTGGTGATGACGATGGCGATGATTTCCCCCCCTCGGAGGGAAGTTTCCCCGGCAGAACAGCTTCGCCAGAGCCCTAGATTGGTTCCGGCTCATGGCGACGGAGTCTCGTCCGGAAAGATGGCTTATGATTTTTTTTCCTCATCGAAAGACTCTATATAGCAGAAGATGGGCATCGGAGGGCCACCAGGGGACCCACGAGGCAGGGGGGCGCGCCCAGGGGTAGGGCGCGCCCCCCATCCTCGTGGGCAGGGTGTGGCCCCCTCTGAAACTTCTTGCGCTCATTATTTTTTATATATTCTAAAAATGACTTTCGTGAAGTTTCAGGACTTTTGGAGCTGTGCAGAATATGTCTCTAATATTTGCTCATTTTCCAGCCCAGAATCCCAGCTGTCGGCATTCTCCCTCTTTATGTAAACTTTGTAAAATAAGAGAGAATAGGCATAAGCATTGTGACATAATGTGTAATAACAGCCCATAATGCAATAAATATCGATATAAAAGCATGATGCAAAATGGACGTATCAACTCCCCCAAGCTTAGACCCCACTTGTCCTCAAGCGAAAGCCGAAATCGAAAAATATGTCCACATGTTTAGAGATAGAGTTGTCGATAAAAATAAAATACGGACATGAGGGCATCGTGATCATTCTTAGAACAACAACTTATATAATTCTTGCCATATGATCTCTTATGCTAGAGTAATAATTCAATCACAATTTCAAATATGAATCGTAAACTTCATTGAAAACTAACAAACTATAATCTCAGTCATTGGAGCAATTGCAATTTATCATAACATAGGAAAGAGTCAATGTATAAGAGCTTTTCAGCAAGTCCACATACTCAACTATCATATAGTCTTTCATAATTGCTGACACTCACGCAATACTTATGGATATGGAGTTTTAATCGGACACAGAGAAAAGATAGGGGCTTATAGTTTTGCCTCCCAATATTTTACCTCAAGGGTAATGTCAACAATAATAGTTCATGAAAACTCAGATCCAATTAGCCATATATACCAGGATCTTTCCAACATACTGTGCTCGCCAAAGGATAAAATGTAAAAAATGAAGGGTGAAGATCACCATGACTCTTATGCAAGGTAGGAGATAAAAGTAAAAGATAGGCCCTTCACAGAGGGAAGCAGAGGTTGTCATGCGCTTTTATGGTTGGATGCACAAAATCTTAGTGCGAAAGAACATCACTTTATATTGCCACTTGTGATATGGACCTTGTAGGGGAACGTAGTAATTTCAAAAAATTTCCTACGCACAAGCAAGATCATGGTGATGTATAGCAACGAGAGGGGAGAGTGTGATCTACGTACCCTTGTAGATCGACAGCGGAAGCGTTAGCACAACGCGGTTGATGTAGTCGTACGTCTTCACGGCCCGACCGATCAAGCACCGAAACTACGGCACCTCCGAGTTCTAGCACACGTTCAGCTCGATGACGATCCCCGGACTCCGATCCAGCAAAGTGTCAGGGAAGAGTTCCGTCAGCACGACGGCGTGGTGACGGTCTTGATGTACTACTGTTGCAGGGCTTCGCCTAAGCACCGCTACAATATTATCGAGGACTATGGTGGCAGGGGGCGCCGCACACGGCTAAGAATATGATCACGTGGATCAACTTGTGTGTTTCTGGGGTGCCCCTGCCTCTGTATATAAAGGTTCAAGAGGGGGAGGCTGGCCGGCCACCATAGGGCGCGCCAGGAGGAGTCCTACTCCCTCCGGGAGTAGGACTTCTCCCCCAATCCTAGTTGGAATAGGATTCGTGAGGTGGAAAAGAGAGAGAGAGAAGGAGGGGGGCGTCGGCCCCCTCTCTCCTTGTCCTATTCGGACTAGGGGGGAGGGGCGCGTGGCCCTAGCCCTGGCCGCCTCTTCTTTTCTTCCACTAAGGCCCATTAAGGCCCATTTAGCTCCCGGGGGGTTCCGATAACCTCCCGGTACTCCGATAAAATCCCGATTTCACACGGAACACTTCCGATATCCAAACATAGGCTTCCAATATATCAATCTTTATGTCTCGACCATTTCGAGACTCCTCATCATGTCCGTGATCACATCCGGGACTCCGAACAACCTTCGGTACATCAAAACGTATAAACTCATAATATAACTGTCATCGAAACCTTAAGCGTGCGGACCCTACGGGTTCGAGAACAATGTAGACATGACCGAGACATGTCTCCGGTCAATAACCAATAGCGGGACTTGGATGTAGTTGGCTCCTACATATTCTACGAAGATCTTTATCAGTCAGACCGCATAACAACATACGTTGTTCCCTTTGTCATCGGTATGTTACTTGCCCGAGATTCGATCGTCGGTATCCAATACCTAGTTCAATCTCGTTACCGGCAAGTCTCTTTACTCGTTCCGTAATACATCATCTCGTAACTAACTCATTAGTTGCATTGCTTGCAAGGCTTAAGTGATGTGCATTACCGAGAGGGCCCAGAGATACCTCTCCGACGATCGGAGTGACAAATCCTAATCTCGAAATACGTCAACCCAACATGTACCTTTGGAGACACCTGTAGAGCACCTTTATAATCACCCAGTTATGTTGTGACGTTTGGTAGCACACAAAGTGTTCCTCTAGCGCACGGGAGTTACATAATCTCATAGTCATAGGAACATGTATAAGTCATGAGAAAGCAATAGCAACATACTAAACGATCGGGTGCTAAGCCAATGGAATGGGTCATGTCAATCAAATCATTCAACTAATGATGTGATCCCGTTAATAAAATAACAACTCTTTGTCAATGGTTAGGAAACATAACCATCTTTGATTAACGAGCTAGTCAAGTAGAGGCATACTAGTGACACTCTGTTTGTCTATGCATTCACACATGTATTATGTTTCCGGTTAATACAATTCTAGCATGAATAATAAACTTTTATCATGATATAAGGAAATAAATAATAACTTTATTATTGCCTCTAGGGCATATTTCCTTCAGACCTTTATTATGCAGTCTGTCGCTTTTATTTCTTCCATATCACATGATCGTATAAAGCTTATTTTCTCCCACACTAATAAGTCATACATATTTAGAGAGCAATTTTTATTGCTTGCACCGATGACAACTTACTTGGAGGATCTTTCTCAATCCATAGGTAGGTATGGTGGACTCTCAGGCAAAACTGGTTTAAGGGTGTTTGGAAGCACAAGTAGTATCTCTACTTGGTGCACAGAATTTGGCTAGCATGAGGGGGAAAGGCAAGCTCAATCATGTTGGATGATCCATGACAATATAATTTATCTCAGATGTAAGAAAACATAACCCATTACGTTGTCTTCCTTGTCCAACGTCAACTCTTTAGCATGTCATATTTTAACAAGTGCTCACAATCATAAAAGATGTCCAAGATAGTGTATTTATATGTGAATACATCTCTTTCTTTATTACTTCTTATTAATTGCAACGATGACCAAAACTATGTTTGTCAACTCTCAACAACTTTTAATCATCATACTCTTTATATGTGAGCTCATTACTCTCCATAAGATCCATATGACCTCTTTTATTTCTTTTTATTCTTTTCTCTTTTCTTTTATTCACTCAAGATCATGGCAAAATAATCAAACCCTTGACTCAACACTAATCTTTATTATATAGCTCACGGACTCGATTACAAAGAGGGATCATAAAGCAAAACTCAAAAATAGATCATGCCATAAACTTTTATTCTACTAGATCAAGATAATACCTAATAGGATTTAACTAAGAAAAAGGGTAAAGATAGGAGATGTGGTTGGTGATACGATACCAGGGCATCTCCCCCAAGCTTGGCAATTTGCCAAGGGGAGTGCCCATACCCATGTGATTATGTCTCCTTCGCTGGTGAAGAAGGTGGGGTTGTTGATGATGCGGGCTTGTCGTCCATCTTCCAAGGCATAGGCTCACCATCATAGAAGGATGATCGAGTCTCCGAGATCCTCAAATCTGCAGCCAAACTCATCCTTTTGAATCTATATTCATACTCACAGTTTTGGTTTTGCAGGTCATAGATTTGGGCTTGAAGGTGCTCGATCTTCTCGTGAAGCTTGAAGATGGTCTCCCCAATGTTCTTGGCATCCAGCTTGTGGTTGTTGGTGAACTCCGCGATCATCATGTGGTTGGAGTTGAGTCCACGTTCTACCATCCCCTGGCACTTGAAAACTTGTTGCTCCATTGCTTCGAGCCTCGTCTCCAGGCTTCCGGTCCCCTTCAGTCCCTCAACATCACGGATGTGCAGCAACCCTCCGCGAGGTAAGGGTTGATAACCTTCTCGAAGAACTTATCCTTGGGGGCGCTTGGAGACGTCATGATGATCTAGATCTGTCAGAAAAACAGCTCGAAATGAAAACAAAATATATTTGCGTGATACAGGAGTCAAAACCTTCGGGAGATTATATAATGAATTTTTACCGACCAAAATACGTAACATGCAAGAAAACAGAGTCTGGAAAGCACACGAGGTGCCCACAAGGTAGGGGGCGCGCCTAGTAGGGTAGGGCGCGCCCTCCACCCTCGTGGAGCCTCGTGTCCTTCCCGGACTGCTTCTTATTTTTCTATTTTTCTAAATATTCCAAAACAGAGAAATATTGCCATAAAAACTGTTTTGGAGTCGGTTTACTTACCGTACCACATACCTATTCCTTTTCGGAGTCTGAAACGTCCCGGAAAGTGTCCCTTATGTATTCCTCCGGGGTTATGGTTTCAATAACATTGGTTTCAACATTTATGGGATTACTTGAGATATAATGTTTGATTCTTTGACCGTTCACCACCTTCGGATTTGTGCCTTTGAAATTGTTGATTTTTATGGCACCGGAACGATAGACCTCCTCGATAACGTAAGGGCCTTCCCATTTAGAGAGAAGTTTTCCTGCAAAAAATCTTAAACGAGAGTTGTATAGTAATACATAATCACCTACATTAAACTTACGCTTTTGTATTCTTTTGTCATGCCATCTTTTAACTTTTTCTTTAAACAACTTGGCATTTTCATAGGCTTGGGTTCTCCATTCATCAAGTGAACTAATATCAAATAACCTCTTCTCACCGGCAAGTTTGAAATCATAATTGAGCTCTTTAATAGCCCAATATGCCTTATGTTCTAGTTCTAGAGGTAAGTGACATGCTTTTCCATAAACCATTTTATACAGAGACATACCCATTGGATTTTTATATGCAGTTCAATAGGCCCATAATGCATCATCAAGTTTCTTGGACCAATTCTTTCTGGATCTATTGACAGTCTTTTGCAAAATTAATTTGAGCTCTCTATTACTCAATTCTACTTGACCACTAGACTGCGGGTGATACGGAGATGCAATTCTATGATTAACATCATACTTAGCAAGCATTTTACGGAAAGCACCATGAATAAAATGTGAACCACCATCAGTCATTAAATATCTAGGGACTCCAAATCTCGGAAAAATAACTTCTTTAAGCATTTTAATAGAAGTGTTATGATCAGCACTACTAGTTGGAATAACTTCTACCCACTTAGTAACATAATCAACAGCAACTAAAATATGTGTATAACCATTAGAGGCAGGAAAAGGCCCCATATAATCAAAGCCCCAAACATCAAATGGTTCAATAACAAGTGAATAATTCATAGGCATTTCTTGACGTCTACTAATATTACCAATTCTTTGACATTCATCACAAGATAAGACAAACTTATGGGCATCCTTGAAGAGACTAGGCCAATAAAAACTGGATTGCAATACCTTATGTGCAGTTCTATCTCCAGCGTGGTGTCCTCCATAAGCCTCGGAGTGACACTTGCGTAGGATCTGTTCTTGTTCATGCTCAGGTACACAACGTCTAATAACACCATCTACTCCGTCTTTATAAAGATGTGGGTCATCCCAAAAGTAATGTCTCAAATCATAGAATTTTTTTCTTTTGCTGGTATGTGAAACTAGGTGGTATAAATTTAGCAACAATATAATTAGCATAATCAGCATACCATGGAGCAGTACAAGAAGCATTTATGACATTTAATTGTTCATCAGGAAAGCTATCATCAATAGGTAGTGGGTCATCAAGAACGTTCTCTAACCTAGACAAGTTGTCTGCAACGGGGTTCTCAGCTCCTTTTCTATCAATAATATGCAAATCAAATTCTTGTAGCAAGAGAACCCATCTAATAAGTCTAGGCTTAGCATCTTTCTTTTCCATAAGATATTTAATAGCAGCATGATCCGTGTGAATAGTTACTTTAGAATCAACAATATAAGGTCTGAACTTATCACAAGTAAATATAACTGCTAGGAATTCCTTTTCACTAGTAGCATAATTTCTCTGAGCATTGTCTAGAGTTTTACTAGCATATTGAATAACATTTAATTTCTTATCAACTCTTTGCCCTAGAACAGCACCTACAGCATAATCACTAGCATCACACATAATTTCAAAGGGTAAATTCCAATCAGGTGGCTGAACAATCGGTGCAGAGATCAATGCTTTCTTAAGTATTTCAAATGCTTCTACACAATCATCATCAAAGACAAATGGTATATATTTTTGTAATAAATTCGTCAGAGGCCGAGAATTTTTTGGGAAGTCCTTAATGAACCTCCTATAAAAACCGGCATGACCAAGGAAATTTCTTATACCTTTGATGTCCTTGGGACATGGCATATTTTCAATAGCATCAACCTTGGCTTTATCAACCTCAATACCTCTTTCAGAAACCTTATGCCCCAAGACAATACCTTCATTAACCATAAAGTGGCACTTTTCCCAATTCAAGACAAGATTAGTTTCTTCACATCTGTGCAAAACTCGGTACCCCTGATGGTGCCCCTCCCCCTGTACCCATGGTATTTCTGGAGCGTAGTTATGTACGCGAAGTACTGGTGTCACATTTTTGCGAGGGCTGGGGTTGGGGCCGCATTGCTACGCCTGCTCGGAACGTGCCAGGCGGTCTTGTTGTAGGTTACTCCGGGCGCGCTTGACGGTGTCCGGACGTTTAATGGCCGGACTAGAGAACTGCCTGGAGAGGCTGCTTTGTACTTCCGCTGCAAGGGCCGCCGTGTGCTCCTCCGTTCGGAGAGAGCGTTCGGTGTTTCCATTGACTGTAATTACTCCTCGAGGGCCTGGCATCTTGAGCTTAAGGTATGCGTAGTGCGGTACCGCATTGAACTTGGCGAATGCGGTTCGCCCGAGCAGTGCATGATAGCCACTGCGGAATGGGACTATGTCGAAGATTAACGCCTCGCTTCGGAAATTATCCGGAGATCCGAAGATCACTTCAAGTGTGACTAAGCCTGTACAGTTGGCCTCTACACCTGGTATTACGCCTTTAAATGTCGTTTTGGTGGGCTTAATCCTCGAGGGATCTATGCCCATTTTCTGCACTGTATCCTGGTAAAGCAGGTTCAGGCTGCTGCCGCCGTCCATAAGGACTCTAGTGAGATGAAATCCGTCAATGATTGGGTCTAGAACCAATGCGGCGAATCCGCCATGACGGGTGCTAGTGGGATGGTCCCTTCGATCAAAGGTGATCGGGCAGGAGGACCATGGGTTGAACTTTGGGGCGACTGGCTCTACCGCGTATACGTCCCTTAACGCGCGCTTCCGCTCCCTCTTGGGGATGTAGGTTGCGTATATCATGTTCACCGTCCGCACTTGTGGGGGAAAACCCTTCTATCCACTGTTGTTCGGCGGCCGGGGCTCTTCGTCGTCATCGCTATGCAGCCCCTTGTCTGTATTTTCGGCATTTAACTTGCCTGCCTGCTTGAACACCCAACAATCCCTGTTGGTGTGATTGGCCGGCTTTTTGGGGGTGCCGTGTATCTGGCATAAGCGGTCAAGTATTCGGTCCAAACTGGACGGGCCCCTAGGATTTCTTTTGAATGGCTTTTTCCGCTGACCGGATTTATAGCCTCTGAATCCAGCATTAACTGTCGTATCCTCAGCATTTTCGCCGTTAATGCGGTGCTTCTGCTTGTTGCGACGCGACCTGCCACTACTGTCCCTGGTATCCGAATTACCAGGGTTCTTGGTCATATTGTTGCTACGAGCGAGCCAGCTGTCTTCTCCCGCGCAAAAGCGGGTCATGAGTGTCGTGAGTGCTGCCATAGATTTCGGCTTTTCCTGTCCAAGGTGTCGGGCAAGCCACTCGTCACGGATATTGTGCTTGAAGGCTGCTAGGGCCTCTGTGTCCGGACAGTCGACTATTTGATTTTTCTTTGTTAAGAACCGTGTCCAAAATTGCCTGGCCGATTCCTCTGACTACTGAATTACGTGGCTTAGGTCATCGACGTCTGGTGGTCGCACATAAGTGCCCTGGAAATTGTCGAGGAATGCGGCTTCCAGGTCCTCCCAACAACCGATTGATCCTGCTGGCAAGCTGTTAAGCCAATGCCGAGCTGGTCCTTTAAGCTTGAGTGGGAGGTATTTGATGGCGTGGAGATCATCACCGCGGGCCATGTGGATATGAAGGAGATAATCCTCGATCCATACCGCAGGATCTGTAGTGCTATCATATGATTTGATGTTTACGGGTTTGAAACCCTCGGGGATTTGATGATCCATTACTTCGTCTGTGAAGCATAGTGGGTGTGCGGTGCCTCTGTACTGGGCTATATCACGACGTAGCTCTAATGAGCTTTGTCTACTGTGTTCGGCCCTACCGGATTTGTGTACGGCGTGACGGTTACCGTCTCGAGTCGTGGGGCACCCACGCGATCCGTAGATCGATCTTGTTTGCCTTGCCTTGTCCTCCAACATATCTCGCAGGTCTGGCGCATTTTCCCGTGCCTTGGTACGGGGTGCGGCTTGAGTGGAGGGCCGAGAGGCCTCTCTGTCGCGGCCACGAGGTGGCCGGTCGGCCGTATCAAGTGCTGGTGATGTAGGTTTAAGTGCTTCCTCCTCTAATCGGGGTAGCAACCTGCGCTTTGGGTAGCTCTTGGAGGGGCGTTCGAGTTTATGCTCTTTGGCCGCAAGGACTTCAGTCCATCTGTCGACTAGCAAATCTTGATCAGCTCTAAGCTGTTGCTGTTTTTTCTTGAGGCTTCTTGCCGTGGCCATAAGCCTGCGTTGAAAACGCTCTTGCTTGATGGGATCCTCTGGCACGACGAATTCGTTGTCGTCGAGGCTTGCCTCGTCTTCGGAGGGAGGCGTATAGTTATCGTCCTCGACCTCTCTGTCTGCCGCTCTCTCATGAGGGTTGGCTTCTCCATCCTCCCGTGCCGAATCTTGCTGGAGGGGGTTTTCTTCGGCACTCTCCGGAGTATTATTATCTCCCGTGCCGGAATCACTGTTTTTGTTTTGGCGGGATTTTGAGCGGCGCCGCTGACGCCGGCGCTTAGGCTGTTTCTTGGAGGGGTCATCCTCCGATGTTCCATCGCCATCTCCTTCTTTTGGGGTGTCCACCATGTATATGTCATATGACGAGGTGGCTTTCCAGGGCCCAATAGGCATTGGTTCTTCATCGTCTCCTGCATCGGCGTCCATACCGTCGATGTCTTCGAAGTCGAAGTCGAGCATGTCGGTTAAATCGTCGACAGTGGCTACAAAGTGGGTGGTGGGTGGGCTTTGAATTTCTTCATGGTCCGTATCCCAACCTTGCTGACCGTAGTCCGGCCAGGGCTCTCCTGATAAAGAGAGAGACTTTAGTGTCTTCAGAATATCGCCGAAAGGCGAGTGCTGAAAGATGTCCGCGACAGTAAACTCCATGATCGGCGCCCAATCGGATTCGATCGGCAGGGGCGCGGAGGGTTCGGAGTCCGGAGAGGAGTCCGGCTTCTTGGAGTCACGAGTCTCGTGGAGTGAGGGGCTGGTGTTCGGCTCGATCGCCGTTGGGATCGCAGCCCCCGAGGCGGCGTCCAACAACCCATCCTCGATCGGTGCAGTTGGCTCCGAATTAAGGGTCGAAGCCGATGCGGGTGCGGCCTCCAGGGCACTGTTCGACGGTAGAGCTAGATCATGCTCGTCGTGACAGTGCGGCGCGCTCGGTAGTGGCTCGAATCCGTCGAGGATCAAGTCCCCGCGGATCTCAGCCATGTAGTTTAAACTTCCAAATCTGACCTGACGGCCAGGAGCATAGCTTTCGATCTGCTCCAGATGGCCAAGTGAATTGGCCCGCAGTGCGAAGCCGCCGAAGACTAAGATCTATCCGGGGAGGAAGGTCTCACCCTGGACTGCATCGCTATTGATGATCGTAGGAGCCATCAAGCCTAACGGCGACGACACAGAGGAACTCTCAATGAAAGCACCAATGTCGGTGTCAAAATTGGTGGATCTCGGGTAGGGGGTCCCGAACTGTGCGTCTAGGCCGGATGGTAACAGGAGGCAAGGGACACGAAGTTTTACCCAGGTTCGGGCCCTCTTGATGGAGGTAAAACCCTACGTCCTGCTTGATTAATATTGATGATATGGGTAGTACAAGAGTAGATCTACCACGAGATCGGAGAGGCTAAACCCTAGAAGCTAGCCTATGGTATGATTGTTGTTCTATATGTTGTCCTACGGACTAAAACCCTCCGGTTTATATAGACACCGGAGAGGATTAGGGTTACACAAAGTCGGTTATAATGGTAGGAGATCTACATATCCGTATCGCCAAGCTTTCCTTCCACGCCAAGGAAAGTCCCTTCCGGACACGGGACGAAGTCTTCAATCTTGTATCTTCATAGTCTAGGAGTCCGGCTGAAGGTATAGTCCGGCCATCCGGACACCCCCTAATCTAGGACTCCCTCAGTGCTATTCTAGGGCAAAGAGTTGATAAGAAATTAAACATTATTCAATATGCTAGTAAAACCCTAGACAATGCTCAAAGAAATGCTACTACTGAAAAAGAATTCTTAGCAATTGTATTTGCTTGTGATAAGTTCAGACCTTATATTGTTGATTCTAAAGTAACTATTAACACTGATCATGCTGCTATTAAATATCTTATGGAAAAGAAAGATGCTAAACCTAGACTTATTAGATGGGTTCTATTGCTACAAGAATTTGACTTGCATATTGTTGATAGAAAGGGAGCTGGGAACCCCGTTGCAGACAACTTGTCTAGGTTAGAAAATGTGCTTGATGACCCATTAACTATTGATGATAGCTTTCCTGATGAGAAATTAAATGTCATAAATCCTTCTCATACTGCTCCATGGTATGCTGATTATGCTAATTACATTGTTGCTAAGTTTATACCACCTAGTTTCACATACCAGCAAAAGAAAAAGTTCTTCTATGATTTGAGGCATTACTTTTGGGATGACCCACATCTTTATAAAGGAGTAGATGGTGTTATTAGACGTTGTGTACCTGAGCATGAACAGGAACAGATCCTACGCAAGTGTCACTCCGAAGCTTATGGAGGACACCATGCTGGAGATAGAACTGCACATAAGGTATTGCAATCTGGTTTTTATTGACCTACTCTCTTCAAGGATGCCCGTAAGTTTGTTTTATCTTGTGATGAATGTCAAAGAATTGGTAATATTAGTAGACGTCAAGAAATGCCTATGAACTATTCACTCGTTATTGAACCATTTGATGTTTGGGGCTTTGACTATATGGGACCTTTTCCTTCCTCTAATGGTTATACACATATTTTAGTTACTGTTTATTACGTTACTAAGTGGGTAGAAGCTATTCCAACTAGTAGTGCTGATCATAACACTTCTATTAAAATGCTTAAAGAAGTTATTTTTCCAAGGTTTGGAGTCCATAGATATTTAATGACTGATGGTGGTTCACATTTTATTCATGGTGCTTTCCGTAAAATGCTTGGTAAGTATGATGTTAATCATAGAATTGCATCCCCTTATCACCCTCAGTCTAGTGGTCAAGTAGAATTGAGTAATAGAGAGGTCAAATTAATTTTGCAAAAGACTGTTAATAGGTCTAGAAAGAATTGGTCCAAGAAACTTGATGATGCATTATGGGCCTATAGAACTGCATATAAAAATCCTATGGGTATGTCTCCGTATAAAATGGTCTATGGAAAAGCATGTCACTTACCTCTCGAACTAGAACATAAGGCTTATTGGGCTATTAAAGAACTCAATTATGATTTTAAAGAATCGTCCGGATCAGTGTCAAAGCTTGCATCCACGTAACCGTTTACGATGAGCTCTTTGTCACCTCCATATACGAGAAACATATCCTCAGTCCTTTTAAGGTACTTCAGGATGTTCTTGACCGCTGTCCAGTGATCCACTCCTGGATTACTTTGGTACCTCCCTGCTAAACTTATAGCAAGGCATACATCAGGTCTGGTACACAGCATTGCATACATGATAGAGCCTATGGCTGAAGCATAGGGAACATCTTTCATTTTCTCTCTATCTTCTGCAGTGGTCGGGCATTGAGTCTGGCTCAACTTCACACCTTGTAACACAGGCAAGAACCCTTTCTTTGCTTGATCCATTTTGAACTTCTTCAAAATCTTGTCAAGGTATGTGCTTTGTGAAAGTCCAATTAAGCATCTTGATCTATCTCTATAGATCTTTATGCCTAATATGTAAGCAGCTTCACCAAGGTCTTTCATTGAAAAACTCTTATTCAAGTATCCCTTTATGGTATCTAGAAATTCTGTATCATTTCCAATCAGTAATATGTCATCCACATATAATATCAGAAATGCTACAAAGCTCCCACTCACTTTCTTGTAAATACAGGCTTCTCCGAAAGTCTGTATAAAACCAAATGCTTTGATCACACTATCAAAGCGTTTATTCCAACTCTGAGAGGCTTGCACCAGTCCATAAATGGATCGCTGGAGCTTGCACACTTTGTTAGCTCTCTTTGGATCGACAAAACCTTCCGGTTGCATCATATACAACTCTTCTTCCAGAAATCCATTCAGGAATGCAGTTTTGACATCCATCTGCCAAATTTCATAATCATAAAATGTGGCAATTGCTAACATGATTCGGCCAGACTTAAACATCGCTGCGGGTGATAAGGTCTCATCGTAGTCAACCCCTGAACTTGTTGAACCTTTTGCGACAAGTCGAGCTTTGTAGACAGTAATATTACCGTCAGCGTCAGTCTTCTTCTTGAAGATCCATTTATTTTCAATTGCTTGCCGATCATCGGGCAAGTCAACCAAAGTCCATACTTTGTTCTCATACATGGATCCCATCTCAGATTTCATGGCTTCAAGCCATTTTGCGGAATCTGGGCTCACCATCGCTTCTTCATAGTTCGTAGGTTCATCATGATCTAGCAGCATGATTTCCAGAACAGGATTACCGTACCACTCTGGTGCGGTTCTCACTCTGGTTGATCTACGAGGTTCAGTAGTATCTTGTCCTGAAGTTTCATGATCATTATCATTAGCTTCCTCACTAATTGGTGTAGGTGTCGCAGAAACAGTTTTCTGTGATGTACTACTTTGCAATAAGGGAGAAGGTACAATTACCTCATCAAGTTCTTCTTTCCTCCCACTCACATCTTTCGAGAGAAACTCCTTCTCCAGAAAGTTTCCTAATTTAGCAACAAAAGTCTTGCCTTCGGATCTGTGATAGAAGGTGTATCCAATAGTTTCCTTTGGATATCCTATGAAGACACATTTCTCCGATTTGGGTTCGAGCTTATCAAGTTGAAGCTTTTTCACATAAGCATCGCAGCCCCAAACTTTCAGAAACGACAACTTTGGTTTCTTGCCAAACCATAGTTCATAAGGCGTCGTCTCAACGGATTTCGATGGTGCCCTATTTAACGTGAATGCGGCCGTCTCTAAAGCATAACCCCAAAATGATAGCGGTAAATCAGTAAGAGACATCATAGATCGCACCATATCTAGTAAAGTACGATTACGACGTTCAGACACACCATTACGCTGTGGTGTTCCGGGTGGCGTGAGTTGCGAAACTATTCCGTATTGCTTCAAATGTACACCAAACTCGTAACTCAAATATTCTCCTCTACGATCAGATCGTAGAAACTTTATTTTCTTGTTACGATGATTTTCAACTTCACTCTGAAATTCTTTGAACTTTTCAAATGTTTCAGACTTATGTTTCATTAAGTAGATATACCCATATCTGCTTAAGTCATCTGTGAAGGTGATAAAATAACGATATCCGCCATGAGCCTCAATATTCATCGGACCACATACATCTGTATGTATGATTTCCAACAAATCTGTTGCTCTCTCCATAGTACCGGAGAACGGTGTTTTAGTCATCTTGCCCATGAGGCACGGTTCGCAAGTACCAAGTGATTCATAATCAAGTGGTTCCAAAAGTCCATCAGTATGGAGTTTCTTCATGCGCTTTACACCGATATGACCTAAACGGCAGTGCCACAAATAAGTTGCACCATCATTATCAACTCTGCATCTTTTGGCTTCAACATCATGAATATGTGTATCACTACTATCGAGATTCAATAAGAATAGACCACTCTTCAAGGGTGCATGACCATAAAATATATTACTCATATAAATAGAACAACCATTATTCTCTGATTTAAATGAATAACCGTCTCGCATTAAACAAGATCCAGATATAATGTTCATGCTCAACGCTGGCACCAAATAACAATTATTTAGGTCTAATACTAATCCCGAAGGTAGATGTAGAGGTAGCGTGCCGACCGCGATCACATCGACTTTGGAACCGTTTCCCACACGCATCGTCACCTCGTCCTTAGCCAATCTTCGCTTAATCCGTAGTCCCTGTTTCGAGTTGCAAATATTAGCAACAGAACCAGTATCAAATACCCAGGTGCTACTGCGAGCATTAGTAAGGTACACATCAATAACATGTATATCACATATACCTTTGTTCACCTTTCTATCCTTCTTATCCGCCAAATACTTGGGGCAGTTCCGCTTCCAGTGACCAGTCTGCTTGCAGTAGAAGCACTCAGTTTCAGGCTTAGGTCCAGACTTGGGTTTCTTCTCTTGAGCAGCAACTTGCTTGCTGTTCTTCTTGAAGTTCCCCTTCTTCTTCCCTTTGCCCTTTTTTCTTGAAACTAGTGGTCTTGTTGACCATCAACACTTGATGCTCCTTTTTGATTTCTACCGCCGCAGCTTTCAGCATTGCGAAGAGCTCGGGAATAGTCTTATTCATCCCTTGCATATTATAGTTCATCACGAAGCTTTTGTAGCTTGGTGGCAGTGATTGGAGAATTCTGTCAATGACGCAATCATCTGGAAGATTAACTCCCATCTGAATCAAGTGATTATTATACCCAGACATTTTGAGTATATGCTCACTGACAGAACGGTTCTCCTTCATCTTGCAGCTATAGAACTTATTGGAGACTTCATATCTCTCAATCCGGGCATTTGCTTGAACTATTAACTTTAACTCCTAGAACATCTCATATGCTCCATGACATTCAAAACGTCGTTGAAGTCCTGATTCTAAGCCGTAAAGCATGGCACACTGAACTATCAAGTAGTCATCAACTTTGGTCTGCCAGACGTTCATAACTGTTGGGGAACGTAGCATAAATTCAAAATTTTCCTACGTGTCACCAAGATCTATCTATGGAGTCATCTAGCAACGAGGGAGGAGTGGATCTACATACCCTTGTAGATCACGCGCGGAAGCGTTCAAGAGAACGGGGTTGATGGAGTCGTACTCGTTGTGATCCAAATCACCGATGATCCTAGCGCCGAACGGACGGTACCTCCGTGTTCAACACACGTATGGAGCAGCGACGTCTCCTCCTTCTTGATCCAGCAAGGGGGGGAGGAGAGGTTGATGGAGATCCAGCAGCACGACGGCGTGGTGGTGGAAGTAGCGGGATTCCAACAGGGCTTCGCCAAGCGCTGCGGGAGGAGGGAGATGTGTCATGGGAGGGAGAGGGAGGCGCCAGGGCTTAGTTGTTGCTGCCCTTCCTTCCCCCCACTATATATAGGGCCAAGGGAGAGGGGGGGGGGGCGCAGCCTTGGCCCTTCCTCCAAGGAACGGTGCGGCCAGGGAGGAGTCCATCCTCCCCAAGGCACCTCGGAGGTGCCTTCCCCCTTTAGGACTCTTCCTTTCCCTTATCTCTTGGCGCATGGGCCTCTTGGGGCTGGTGCCCTTGGCCCATACAGGCCAAGGCGCACCCCCTACAGCCCATGTGGCCCCCCCGGGGCAGGTGGCCCCACCCGGTGGACCCCCGGGACCCTTTCGGTGGTCCCGGTACAATACCGGTGACCCCGAAACTTGTCCCGATAGCCGAAATAGCACTTCCTATATATAATTCTTTACCTCCGGACCATTCCGGAACTCCTTGTGACATCCGGGATCTCATCCGGGACTCCGAACAACATTCGGGTTACTGCATATACATACCCCTACAACCCTAGCGTCACCGAACCTTAAGTGTGTAGACCCTACGGGTTCGGGAGACACGTAGACATGACCGAGACGACTCTCCGGCCAATAACCAACAGCGGGATCTGGATACCCATGTTGGCTTCCACATGCTCCTCGATGATCTCATCGGATGAACCACGATGTCGAGGATTCAATCAATCCCGCATACAATTCCCTTTGTCTATTGGTATGTTACTTGCCCGAGATTCGATCGTCGGTATCCCGATACCTTGTTCAATCTCGTTACCGGCAAGTCTCTTTACTCGTTCTGTAACACATCATCCCATGATCAACTCCTTGATCACATTGTGCACATTATGATGATGTCCTACCGAGTGGGCCTAGAGATACCTCTCCGTTTACACGGAGTGACAAATCCCAGTCTCGATTCGTGCCAACCCAACAGACACTTTGGGAGATACCCGTAGTGCACCTTTATAGTCACCCAGTTATGTTGTGACGTTTGGCACACCCAAAGTATTCCTACGGTATCCGGGAGTTGCACAATCTCATGGTCTAAGGAAATGATACTTGACATTAGAAAAGCTTTAGCGAACGAACTATATGATCTTTGTGCTAGGCTTAGGATTGGGTCTTGTCCATCACATCATTCTCCTAATGATGTGATCCCGTTATCAATGACATCCAATGTCCATGGTCAGGAAACCGTAACCATCTATTGATCAACGAGCTAGTCAACTAGAGGCTTACTAGGGACATGGTGTTGTCTATGTATCCACACATGTATCTGAGTTTCCTATCAATACAATTCTAGCATGGATAATAAACGATTATCATGAACAAG
>NW_021272048.1:0-688 GCF_002162155.2 Triticum dicoccoides
TTTAAAACTAATGGCACTAACAGAAAGTTTATAATTTTTGTGACCTAAAATCAAAAAGAAATCACTAAAAAACTATAAGTATTTAGTTGTAAGTATAAATAAAAAATAAATAGAAAAAAAATTCTATTTTTATAGTAAAGTTATTCATAAACTAGTGATTCACACAAATTTTTAAAAATTCAAATTTAAACTATTCAAAATTTAAAACTAATGGCACTAACAGAAAGTTTATAATTTTTGTGACCTAAAAGCAAAAAGAAATCACTAAAAAACTGTAAGTATTTAGTTTTAAGTAGAAATAAAAAAAATAAAAAACCAAAAAAATGTAGAAATAAAAAAGAAAAAACCAAAAAAAATGCCACCTACTGGGCCTCCACGGCCTGAATACGACTAGAAACCCTACATGGGCCAGGATTCAGGCCCGCAGAGGCCCAATAGGCCCACAGGCAGTAGCAAGTTTAGGCCCGAAAGCCTGCATTAGAGAGGAGCTTGAATGGAGAGGCACAACAGCGCTTATAAACCAGTGCCGGCGCCCTTCAGCTAGCGATGTGGGACTAAACTTTTGGGCGCGGGCAGCACAAGGGCATTGGTCCACGAACCGTGACCAATGCCCCCTTTAGTCCCGGTTGGTGCCACCAACCGGGACCAAAGGCCGCCGCTTCCCGCCCTTTGGGCTGCCGAAAATTGG
>NW_021272049.1:0-3328 GCF_002162155.2 Triticum dicoccoides
TCGGTCGACCGGCTCTCCCTGCCTCTGCCCCATCAAGCCGGAGCCCCAGGACACGCCCGTCAAGCCGGAGCCCCAGGACACGCCTGTCAGCCAGCGCACCCGCAGCTCCGGTATCCGCATCGCCGACTCCACCCCCGCTTCAGGGCGCCTCGTCCTCGTCCCGCCCAAATCGGAGCCCAGCCTCCCCCGGAGTACGAGGAGATAGCCCGGCGCGGCTTCTCCGACGCGGACGCCCTGCGGTGGGCGCGCGACGACTACCTCCGGACTGAGATGGCCCGGCAGACCCGTGCCCTAGAGGAGATCGCCACCCGCAAGCATGGGCGCGAGGACGAGCACGGCGTCATGATCCTCGACAGCGATGAGGACGAGGACGCCGCCGGACCGTCCAACCCGCCGCGCCAATCGGGGGAGGGTTGCAGCAGGGACGGCGGCCACGGCGGAGGCGACAACGACGACGACGACGGCGGCGGCGACTACACGCGGTTCTACAGCCTCCTCGGCATGTAGAACTGCAAGGGCGGCGGCCGGCGAGGAGCGGCGAGGCGAGCGAGACGGCGGGCGGGCCTAGTAGTGTGTTTTTTCTTTTTGTAAAATACTTTAAATATGTATGAGCGGACGTGTTTGTGCCGTGTTTGGTTGAATTTGGTTTGAACTCGCCGTGTTTGTGCCGTTCGAAAAAAATCCCGTGGGCGCCGCGACTGGGTGACAACACGCCCCCAACGCGCGTTTTGCGCCGGTGCGTCCCCAGGGGTGATTTTTAACGCCTCCCGGGGGGCCAACGGCTGGAGATGCTCTTAGTTCAACCAGGATCTCCCCAGACGCTGCCATGGTGTTTCTCTTACTGTTGTTGTCTCATTCTTAGTTTCTTTTTGCTAACTTTTATGTGTAGTCTTTATTTTCTTTTTGCTCTTTTGTAAAACCATTGCATGTACCACTTATTTAAAATTTGATAAAACATACGCAACAGAGCCCTGTTGTTTCCCAAAACAAAATACACTTTCATTTTTGTAATCTGCTCCATCTTAAACAGCTTTTTAGGAAAATTATGTAATTAATTCAGTGATTTTCTAGTTTAGTGTTCAAGTCAGATCAAACAGTAGGTAAGATAAGGTATATTTGTTTATAATGGAACTTGTTTGATCCGAAAATTCGTGTTAATAGTATACATGATAACAGTGGCACTATACAATTCTCAACGAGAAGAAGAAAAAACATATTTTTGGCCACCCTCTCAATAATAAATGAAATAATGTATATGCCTTGCTCACTGTTTCTTCGACTAATTCACAGTTAGGCCACCTACTCCATGGAGTAGCAGCATTCTTTGAACGCTTGAAGGTTATCTTGGAATAGGGGTACGAAGGCATCGACGCTGCCGTCGCCGAAGTTGGACGGCGCGAGGAAAAGCATCCCCTCCGTGGGGAAGTAGGCCGGCATGAAGTAGCTCGGGCTCCCCGTGCCGAAGTCCAGCTCGTAGAACGGGAACGTCAGCCAGCTGTCCACCTCCACGTCCGGACAGTGCGCGTCCTTGCAGACGGCGCTCCGCGCCAGCCCCTCCTTCTCGGCGGCGCCGGAGGTGGCGAAGTCGACGAAAGATTGGAAGTAGGCGCCGTCCACCCTCGCCACCTCGTCGTGGATCACCTGTGCGGCGTGCTTCAGCGGCCGGTTCAGGAGGTCGCCCACCGTGGACCGCGGGAACGCCCAGAGCACCATGTTGCCGAAGTGCTCCGCCGGCTGGCCGAGCCGGTGCCGCCCGTCCACAGACAGCCGGATCTTGGAGGTCTCTTCGGGGCTCAGGTCGCGCGCGCGCGTCATGGTGCGCCACAGGTGGGCGAGGATGGTTTCGAACCGGCTGAACGGCCGGCCGCGCCCCTCTGACGCCTTGGCGCGCAGACCGGCGATGAAGTTCTTGGTGAAGTGCGCCTTGTGGATGACGATGTTGTCGGCGGCATCGCCGTGGTGACCGACCACGTCGGTGGGCGACGGCATGTAGTACTCCCTGTTGCGGTGGTCGTGCTCCACGCGAGGCGACGAGCGTGGCTTGAATAGCTCCGCGTGGTGGTGCACTGGCGGGAGACCCATGGGGAGCCCCCTGGTGGCGCGGCCCCAGGCCACGAGAAAGTTGCTGGTGGCGTGGCCGTCGGCGACGACGTGGTTGGACGTGAACCCTACAGCGAGCGAGCCGCACCGGAACCTTGTCAGCTGCAGCAGCACCACCTCCTGGTGCTCCGCCTCCAGGTCAGGATGCAGCTTCAGAAGCTCCGGCGTGGGCTTCGAGGGCGCAATGTCGACGAGGTCGGCGTCCACGGTCGCCTCAACCAGGCGCGCCCCACGGTCGTTGAGGATGACGGACGGCGTGCCGTCGGGGGACTCGCCGAGCTTCCCGGCGAAGGCGCGGTACTGGGCGAGGACCATGGCCAGGCCCTTCTCGATGGAGGCGGTGGTGGGCGCGGGCGGCGCGAAGGCGTAGATGATGGCCATCTGCATCTCGAACGTCACCTTGTCGAAGATGGACAGTGGAATGTACTCGGTGGCCGGCGTCGGCGCTTCGCCGGCAGTGTAGGCAGGCTTGACGAGCTTGGAGCTCAACACCTTGACCTCCATTGCTGTATCGGGGCAGCAGTTTCTCTGTCGCTAATCAAGTTTGATCGGCCGGCGAGAATGATCAAAAGTTTGCAACAGAGAGCTTGTAGGAGTACGTGGAGGCTTTGCTTATTGCTTGCCGTCTTGTACTCTTGTGTTGTGTTGTATGATTTGGTGGTCGTCCTGATGCTGGTTGTAAGATTATAGGAAGTCTGGAACACGCTCGCGGGAAACGGTAGCCGGTAGGTGAAATCAAACCCCCGTAAATGTAGTTGAGACTTGACCTGGCCCGCCTGTACTGTAATCCATGCTTGTGTTTTGACTATTGAACGGGCTGTTACCCAGAACGTGCAAATGTCACATGTTCCTACTGTTTCCCTCATGGCGTGTTGTGGTGGAACTTAAGTGTGTTAGGATGTACCGTGGCGTTGTACTTACGCTTACTTGTATTATTTCTCGACAACGTACTCACGTGTGTTTGTCCGGTTATCCTGAATCCGCTTTGCATGAAGGCCTCCTCACTACCTTGTATTATTAAAGGTATACTTTATTTATAAAGCAGTGTGAAAGGCTGTTCCAAGAGTTTGCCTTCAATAAAAACATGTTGAAGAGTGGACAATGAGTTCCACAATTATGTCACTCAATTAACGCACAAAAATGAATAAAATCAAACTTCCTTGCCACATATGTCTTGGTTTCAGTTTTTCTTCCTTTTGAAATTAAAAGTTAAATAGAATAGTTATTT
>NW_021272050.1:0-1530 GCF_002162155.2 Triticum dicoccoides
GTCCCGAGGCTATTTTAGGTGCTGCGTCACCTTATTATTTGGCCAGGCCCATGTAATTTCGAAATACATAAGTATAGGCTATTTTTAGAGTCCGTATGTGTGGGGAAACAAGAGATAGGGTTGATTTCGGACCCCTCCACCAAGGGCCACGAAATTCCCCCCTCTTCCTCCATATATACAGCCCTTAGGGCATCGTTTAGACTTTGGGTTTTGTTTAGATTAAAAGTTCGCCATAGCTGCAACTTCGCGTACTTCGTTTGTGTTCAACGACCAGACAAAGGCGTCACAGAACCCCACCTTGATCAATAAAGCTTTCATCTTATATTCGCAATATCCAGATTGCAATCTTAGTTTCTTGCTTGTTCTTCGTTTGCTCGCAGGAAACAGACCCTCGTGGTCAGGTTGATCGTGCTCCGGCGTGGTCAATAACCTCTCGGAGTTGGTTTAGCGATTGCTAAGGCGCGATGTCCTCACACGTTCGTAGTCGGATCGTCAAAGTCGATTTCCACCAAAGCGATATCCATCATCTCATCGAAAGACGGGACACCTTTGCCTCTATCACTGAGCCTTTGCAATTTTCTATTCATTGCTTGCATAGTTGAATTATCGGTTGCATCGTCGTGTCAGTTGCTGGTCTTAGTGTCTAGTTCCTTTAGAGTTTCGAGTTCTGTTCACATTAGTCACGCCGCCGCTGCATCATTATCCGTTCCGCTGTCCACCATCCCATCTATTAATTTCCACCATGTGCTATGCACTGTTCATTGTCATAATCATAGTTGAGGTCATTCACATCTTCGCCTGATCCAATCTGCATCTTATCTAGTTTGTCTTGGAAAGAGGGAGAAAAAAAAGATAGAGAAAAAAAGGAAAGAAAAATAGAGAGAAGAAAAAAAAGCGTGAGAAAAAAAAAGAGAGAAGAAAAAAAATTGGATCTATCTAGAATCAATCTCGTACCTGAATTCGGATTGGAATCTGTTTTGCGCACTGTTCAGTAAAACAGGTGTATCTTCCTCATACGAAGTCCGTTTTGGCTCCGTGAGTACTCAAATTGAAGACAGCGACGAGCCGCATCTAAATAGTTGCAGAAGCTAGTTCAATATTTGACACCTCAAAATCGGCTTCGAAATAGGTCTTTTTGCCCTCCGAAGTTCGTGAATACAGCTTGTTCCAATTTTTCAGGCCAGTTTTAGAATTCTTTGACTCCTCATATCAACTCGGAATTGAGTGATTCTTTTTGCATTGGAAAGCTTGAGTTAGTAGCATTCTTTGAAAGAATTTATCAGAAAATTGTCTCAAACTTTTCAAGAGGAAAGTTGGAGAGAGAGTTGTTGTATATCCTGCTTGGCAGTTGTTTTTCATCATTATCTTCACTGCCGTTGTGATCTTCACTTATATCTTGCTGTCAAGAGCTACTCAGTATCCTTCATTGATGCTAGTTGTGCTACGCCATGACCTCATTAGTGTTCTAGGCTCGCGTCTCTAGTCCGGTCTAGCCTAGGACCAGCACAGTACCGTCGTTGAGCGTTTTTT
>NW_021272051.1:0-1869 GCF_002162155.2 Triticum dicoccoides
CTCATCGAGCCAACAGCCGGCTGAACGCTCCAGTGGTACGACCAGTCGGGGCTTGCTGCCGGAGAGGATGAGGCCGTTGGCTCGCTCGACCTGGCCGTTTGACTGTGGGTGGGCGACGGACGCTAAGTCCAACCGGATACCTTGCGCTGCGCAGAAACGTGCCAAGGCTCCTTTGGCAAAATTCGTGGCATTGTCGATGATGATGCTGTGTGGCACGCCATACCGAGTTGTTATGTCTGCGATGAATGTCACAGCAGTCGGCCCATTCAGCTTCTTGATCGGCTTTGCCTCAATCCACTTGGTGAATTTGTCCATGGCGACGAGCAAATGCGTCATGCCGCCGCGCGCCGTCTTGAATGGGCCCACCATGTCCAGTCCCCAAACGGCGAAGGGCCAGGTGAGGGGAATGGTCTTGAGTGCCGAAGCCGGCATGTGTTGCTTAGAGCTGAAGAGTTGGCACCCTTTGCAATATTTAACTAATTCTTTGGCGTCATCCAAAGCAGTCGGCCAGAAGAAACCATGGCGGAAAGCTTTGGCGACGAGTGATCTTGAAGCCGCATGGTGGCCGCATTCTCCTTGGTGAATGTCTCTGAGGATTGCGATGCCCTTCTCTTGCTCGATGCACCGTTGGAGGACTCCAGTGACACTGCGCTTGACGAGTTCTCTGTTGAGATTGTGTATGCTCCGGCTCGACGTTGGACTTGTCTTGCCTCTGTTTCGTCAGCCGGTAGATCTTGGTTTACTAGGAAGTTGAGGATGGACTGAGCCCATGACGGAGCCGCGACTTCTCCTACTGCCAATGTGGCTACTGCCACCAGGGTGGGCGGGCTGGGTGGTGAAATGTTGGAGTCGGCCGCCGGCTATTGTGTTGGTGCAGTCCCCGGGCCGGCTACTGTAGTCCCCAAGCCGGGTGTGGCAGTCCCCTAGCCCTCCTCGGGGGGCCTATTGTCTCGTACTTAGTACAAAAGTTAGCGTGATACATACTGCATTTCAACTGTAAAATCTTCGAAGGAGGTTGGCGTTCCATGGTCGTTCCGACTCCTTGCCGGAGTCGTCTCTCTTGCGTGCCTTGGGCTTCTGCGCGTCGATTAGGTAGTAGGAGTCGTTGCCTAGAGCTTTGCTGATGACGAAGGGGCCCTCCCAAGGGGCCGAGAGCTTGTGCTGGCCGGCTGTTCGCTCGATCAGCCGGAGCACAAGATCGCCCTCTTGGAAGGATCTTGTCCTGACCTTCCGACTGTGGTAGCGGCGCAAACCCTGCTGGTAGATGGCAGACCGGCTGAGGGCTAACAGCCGGCCTTCTTCCAGCAGGTTGACGCCGTCTTCTCATGCTTCCTTGGCCTCCGCCTCCATGTACATGGTTACCCGGGGCGAGTCGAACTCGATGTCGGTTGGGATGATCGCCTCGGCACCGTACACAAGGAAGAAATGAGTGAAGCCGGTTGACTTGTTTGGGGTAGTGCGCAGACTCCAGAGGACAGCCGGCAGCTCATCGAGCCAACAGCCGGCTGAACGCTCCAGTGGTACGACCAGTCGGGGCTTGCTGCCGGAGAGGATGAGGCCGTTGGCTCGCTCGACCTGGCCGTTTGACTGTGGGTGGGCGACGGACGCTAAGTCCAACCGGATACCTTGCGCTGCGCAGAAACGTGCCAAGGCTCCTTTGGCAAAATTCGTGGCATTGTCGATGATGATGCTGTGTGGCACGCCATACCGAGTTGTTATGTCTGCGATGAATGTCACAGCAGTCGGCCCATTCAGCTTCTTGATCGGCTTTGCCTCAATCCACTTGGTGAATTTGTCCATGGCGACGAGCAAATGCGTCATGCCGCCGCGCGCCGTCTTGAATGGGCCCACCATGTCCAGTCCCCAAAC
>NW_021272053.1:0-18196 GCF_002162155.2 Triticum dicoccoides
TTTTTTAAACTTATTTGAACTCCGGACTTCTTTTGTGCTCAGTATGCATCATTCAAAGCGACATCATCAATTTCCAACATGTTCTTACATCATTTGTAGTTTTTCGGGCATTTACCTAATTGTTTAGAGAGCTAAATGACCGTGAAATTGAGAATCACTACAAAATGAATTCTCAAAATGTTGAAACTTGGCATGGTATCATCATTTCACCTGCATAGCATGTGCGAAAGAGTAGAGAGGGTCACGACAAAAACTGGACGCACTTCGTGTACAAACTGGACAAACTCTTTCAGAGTATCAGGGTTTCGGACAAGAACTCATCTGTTACACGAGCACTTCAATGTTTTTAAAACTTATTTGAACTCCGGACTTCTTTTGTGTTCAGTATGCAGCATTCAAATCGATGTCATCAATTTCCAACATGTTCTGACATCATTTGTTGTTTTTCGGTCATTTACCTAATTGTTTAGAGAGCTAAATGACCGTGAAATTGAAAATCACTACAAAATGAATTCTAAAAATGTTGAAACTTGGCATGGTATCATCATTTCACCCGCATAGCATGTGCGAAAGAGTAGAGAGGGTCACGGTCAAAACTAGATGCACTTCATGTACAAACTGGACAAACTCTTCCGTAGTATCAGGGTTTCGGACGACAACTCATCTGTTACACGGGCACTTCAATGTTTTTTAAACTTATTTGATCTCCGGACTTCTTTTGTGTTCAGTATGCAGCATTCAAAGCGACGTCATCAATTTCCAACATGTCCTGACATCATTTGTTGTTTTTCGGTCATTTACCTAATTGTTTAGAGAGATAAATGACCGTGAAATTTAAAATCACTACAAAATGAATTCTAAAATGTTGAAACTTGGCATGGTATCATCATTTCACCCGCATAGCATGTGCGAAAGAGTAGAGAGGGTCACGGCAAAAACTGGACGCACTTCGTGTACAAACTGGACAAGCTCTTTCGGAGTATCAGGGTTTCGGACGAGAACTCATCTGTTACACGTGCACTTCAATGTTTTTAAAACTTATTTGAACTCCGGACTTCTTTTGTGTTCAGTATGCAGCATTCAAATCGATGTCATCAATTTCCAACATGTTCTGACATCATTTGTTGTTTTTCGGTCATTTACCTAATTGTTTAGAGAGCTAAATGACCGTGAAATTGAAAATCACTACAAAATGAATTCTAAAAATGTTGAAACATGGCATGGTATCATCATTTCACCCGCATAGCATGTGCGAAAGAGTAGAGAGGGTCACGGTCAAAACTAGATGCACTTCATGTACAAACTGGACAAACTCTTCCGTAGTATCAGGGTTTCGGACGACAACTCATCTGTTACACGGGCACTTTAATGTTTTTTAAACTTATTTGATCTCCGGACTTCTTTTGTGTTCAGTATGCAGCATTCAAAGCGACGTCATCAATTTCCAACATGTTCTGACATCATTTGTTGTTTTTCGGTCATTTACCTAATTGTTTAGAGAGATAAATGACCGTGAAATTGAAAATCACTACAAAATGAATTCTAAAATGTTGAAACTTGGCATGGTATCATCATTTCACCCGCATAGCATGTGCGAAAGAGTAGAGAGGGTCACGGCAAAAACTGGACGCACTTCGTGTACAAACTGGACAAGCTCTTTCGGAGTATCAGGGTTTCGGACGAGAACTCATCTGTTACACGTGCACTTCAATGTTTTTTAAACTTATTTGAACTCCGGACTTCTTTTGTGTTCAGTATGCAGCATTCAAAGCGACGTCATCAATTTCCAGCATGTTCTGACATCATTTGTTGTTTTTCGGTCATTTACCTAATTGTTTAGAGAGCTAAATGATCGTGAACTTGGAAATCACTACAAAATGAATTCTGAAAATGTTGAAACTTGGCATGGTATCATCATTTCACCCGCATAGCATGTGTGAAAGAGTAGAGAGGGTCACGGCAAAAACTGGATGCACTTCGTGTACAAACTAGACAAACTCTTTCGGAGTATCGGGGTTTCGGACGAGAACTCATCTGTTACATGGCCACTTCAATGTTTTTTAAACTTATTTGAACTCCGGACTTCTTTTGTGCTCAGTATGCATCATTCAAAGCGACGTCATCATTTTCCAACATGTTCTTACATCATTTGTTGTTTTTTGGGCATTTACCTAATTGTTTAGAGAGCTAAATGACCGTGAAATTGAAAATCACTACAATATGAATTCTCAAAATGTTGAAACTTGGCATGGTATCATCATTTCACCCGCATAGCATGTGCGAAAGAGTAGAGAGGGTCACGACAAAAACTGGACGCACTTCGTGTACAAACTGGACAAACTCTTTCGGAGTATCAGGGTTTCGGACAAGAACTCATCTGTTACACGAGCACTTCAATGTTTTTTAAACTTATTTGAACTCCGGACTTCTTTTGTGTTCAGTATGCAGCATTCAAAGCGACGTCATCAATTTCCAACATGTTCTGACATCATTTGTTGTTTTTCGGTCATTTACCTAATTGTTTAGAGAGCTAAATGACCGTGAAATTGAAAATCACTACAAAATGAATTCTAAAATGTTGAAACTTGGCATGGTATCATCATTTCACCCGCATAGCATGTGCGAAAGAGTAGAGAGGGTCACGGTCAAAACTAGATGCACTTCATGTACAAACTGGACAAACTCTTTCGTAGTATCAGGGTTTCGGACGAGAACTCATCTGTTACACGGGCACTTCAATGTTTTTTAAACTTATTTGAACTCCGGACTTCTTTTGTGTTCAGTATGCAGCATTCAAAGCGACGTCATCAATTTCCAACATGTTCTGACATCATTTGTTGTTTTTCGGTAATTTACCTAATTGTTTAGAGAGCTAAATGACCGTGAAATTGAAAATCACTACAAAATGAATTCTTAAAATGTTGAAACTTGGCATGGTATCATCATTTCACCCGCATAGCATGTGCGAAAGAGTAGAGAGGGTCACGGCAAAAACTGGACGCACTTCGTGTACAAACTGGACAAACTATTTCGGAGTATTAGGGTTTCGGACGAGAACTCATCTGTTACACGGGCACTTCAAAGTTTTTTAAACTTATTTGAACTCCTGTCAGGACCCCGACTCGATGTCACATCGATCTAGCCGGTAACACCTCATATCACTTTGCGGCCTCACGCACGGTATCCCCACGGGTGTCGCCTTACCTTTGCCCGGGACCGTTTGCGCCTTTTGGCTCACGTATATGATGGTGTCGCTAGCATCCATATGATAAAGAGCCCGGGCTGACATGACTAGTTGTAAACCCAAAGTGGCACAGACTTACAGGGACAGGCATCCATGACCCAGCTTCGAAGGTGTCGGTCATCAGCAAGTGGGTCCGGGCTGTAGCACTGGGCTAGCAGGACTCCGGTAAACCGGGCTGTAGCGGGCTAACAGGACTCCGGTACTCAAAGCGTGACATTTCCCCGAAGGGACAGACACAGGAACGAAGAAGGACACATGCCGGCCAGCCGAAGTGTTCCAGAGCAGTAGCAAGCTACCATGGCTCAGCGGTAACACTAGGAGACATTTCCCGGTAAGAGAGGCTACTAAAGATAAACAACTAGATAGTCAGATCCCACACATACCAAGCATTTCAATCATACACACAATATGCTCGATATGTGCAAATACAACGAAGCATCACAACATGACTCTACGACACAAGTACTTTATTTAAGGCTCAGGGAGCCATACATAACATACACAAAGGTACGGGTCTCACGACCCAACATACAAGTCATACAGTCATACAAACTAGCAGCGGAAGTAACTTGTCTGAGTACAGACAACTAGTAAAATAAAAGAGGCTTGGAAAGCCTAGCTATACTACGTGGTCCTTCACAAGCTCAGGGTCACCACCTGGGTCTTTAGCCTACTCGTTGATGTCAACGTCTACATAGAACCCATCAGAAGGGGTTGCAGCGTCTTCTGTAAAAATGTAAATTATAGCAACATGAGTACAAAGGTACTCAGCAAGACTTACATCAGATCCTACATACATGCTTAGTATCAAGAAGGGTTGGTGGAGTTATTGCAGCAAGCCAGCTTTGACTCTTGGCTAGGCTATCCTACGATACTCCAACTTGAAATGGTTTTGCGCACACGAGTCCACTACTCACCAATTCAATACACTACCGAGGATCCGCCTCCGTCTTCCTACGGAAGAGCCATCCTCGGCACTCACACTTATCTTGAGGCTTTTAGCAGTTTCCATTTACTTGTCTATGAACTGTATAGGCAACCAAGTAGTCCTTTACCGCGGACGCGGCTATTCGAATAGATTATGATAACCCTGCAGGGGTGTACTTCTTCATACATGTTTCCACCACTTAGCGTCTGCACACGACATGTGCTCGGCAGACTTCAAGCGAAAGCCGACGTGGATGTAGACCACGACCTACCTAAACACTTAAGCCTCTAGTCCAGGTTTATCGCCTATTCAGGTTCCATCCGCAGGGAGTCCGGCCGAGGTTTCCCATACGGCCCCGAACGATGTGAACAGGGTTCCCGAGATACCTAACGGGTATTCGGTACACCCGGCCACGTACCTACCGCATCACAGCCCACCCCTATGGTCAGCGCTGTCCACGGCCTCCAGTAGGCTACAAACACCAGAAACTACTTGCAACTCCTAGACAGAGAGCTAGGGTGAATAAGAAGTCGAGCGGGGTCATATCTCAGGGCCCAATGCATGGTAGTAGCTGTATCTTAAATCACACATACAGATGTCAGTGCTTAAGGTCGGCTTCAATGAAACAACCCACCATGTACTCCTACATGGCCTCTCATCGATACCTTTACCAAATCGTGTTCACCACACCACTCTCATTACCGACATAATCATTTCACTCTAGCCATCACCCAGATGAACCAGACCCGACACGACTCTAAGCATAGCAGGCATAGCAAGGTAGGAACAACACATACATATGGCTCAATCAACTCCTACACATGCTAGTGGGTTTCATCTAGTTATTGTGGCAATGACAGGTCATGCAGAGGAAATGGGTTCAACTACCGTAGCACACAGCAGTTTGAATCGCGTTGTCTTAATGCAGTAAAAGAGAGCAGGAGCGAGAACATGGGATTGTATCGATATGATCAAATGGTTGGTTGCTTGCCTGATGGTTCGATGCACTGATACGGTTCTTCGTTAGGGTAATCACGGTACTCCTCGGAGGCAGAACCTGTCGCGAAGGACACCGATACACAACCATCACCAAACAATGTGCAACAATATGATGCATGCATGAAACATAGCAATATGGGTGTGTTGGGCTAATGCAACTAAAACCAGAAGGATTTGAACAAATTTGAATCATAGATTCAAATTTCAAACTCAAACATGGCCTTTTAAGTGCTTTTCCTTGTTCTGCTTAAAACATCAATTTAACTTGTTTAATCATGCATGAAAATAGTACAGATGGATAGATTGGATTTTTCTGATCATTTTTCATATATAATTTGTCCAATTTGGAGTTACAGAATAAAAGTTATGAATTTTTGAAGTTTAATTAATATTCTGGAATTTCCTGATTAAAATTAAATCCAGAAAATCAATTACTGCGTCAGCCTGACGTCAGCATGACGTCAGTGGTCAACTGCGGCTGGCTGAGGTCAAACCTGACGTGTGGGACCCACACGTCAGTGACAGGGGGGTTAAACAGGGTTAAATTAATCCTAATTACTAATTAGTGGCGCTAGGGCCCACTAGTCAGTGTCAGGGGGTTAACTAACAGTGGTTAGCGCTAATCCTAATTAGCTACAGGGCTGGGCCCACCTGTCAGGGACTCAGGGGGGTTCCTGCCGTGGTCAAAGTGGGTCAAACCCACCGGCGACGTGACGCCGGCGAGGCCCGAGACGGCGGCGCGATGCGGGATCGCGCTACAGGGCACGGGCGAGGCCGTGCTTGGGCTCGTCGGAGAGCTCTTGCTCCCGCGCGTCGAACGGTGGTGGTGGCTGAGCCTGGGGTGGCCGGTGTCGACGGCGGCGAGCTCGGCTGCGGCTGCCGGAGTTCGGGTGCGGTCGGAGTCGGCGTTGCAGGGTGTTTGGGGAGGCGTTGGTGCGTGCTGCGTGCTCCTAGTGAGACGTGGAGCACGATAGTGTGCTCGGTTGGGCGCTACGGTGACCGTGGCCACGACGGCGACATCGCCGGCGGCGTGGAGCTCTCGGCCAAGGTGGGGCTAAGGCCTAGAGGTCGAAAGAGACCAGGGGAGAAGGGGGAAACGACTCGGGGGCTCACCGCGGTTGCAGTGGGCGTCGAAGCGGGCTCGGAGACGCGCTGGAGACGGCGAATTCGACGGCGATGATGGTCGGAGCCCGAAGAGGGGAACGGCAACGTGGCGGCAATGCAGGGCTTCCGGAGGCCCATGGAGCGGTGGGGAGGAAGAGGGTGTTGTGGCGGAGCTTCTGAGCTAGTCGGGGAAGCGAGGGGTGGCCGGAGACGGCTGCTATGGCGAACGGCGGCGACGGTGGTGTTCGGCCGTGAGAGAGAGAGCGAAGGAGAGGAGGGAAGAGCCGAGGGCGAGTGAGAGAGAGCAGGGGGGGGCGTGGCGTCGTCCAGGGGCATCGAGGCGAGGAGGGGAGGGCAGGCAGGTAGGGAGAGAGGTGGCGTGGCGCGGTGGCACGCGCGCGCGCCGGCCACACTCCCCTCCCTCTGTCGGGACGAAGACGACAGAGGAGGGAGACGGGCTGGGCCGCCTGCTGGCTGGGCCGGCCAGCTGGATGGGCTGCACAGGGAGGAGCCCAGGTAAGTTTTCCCTTTCTTTCTGTTTCTGTTCTTTTTTAATAATTCTGCAACTTTGTTGAATTAAATAAAATACTTAGGCAACTCCTAAAATCACCAAATTACTCCTGGTCCATAGTTGGATTATTTCCAACATGAAACATTTTAGTTTGGAGATATTTGAGCATTTATATATTTTATATAATTTTAAATGCCCAAATTCAAATATTTATGACTTAATTCAAAAATCCTAAGATGGCCTAGGAAAATGTGCACCACTTTTGGCAGAGGTTCTGAACCAAGACAAAAATGATGGGCATTTTAGAAGGGCATTTCAGGTTCATTGAAAAGTTTTTTAGTAAACCCTAGTTGGTTTCAGAGGGGACTGGGGGTTCTGTCATCCCCATTTCAAGTTTCTGATGAAAAAGTAGACATGATGCAACACTCTAATGCATGACTAGCTAGGGTGTGACAACTCACCCCCACTCAAAAGAATCTCGTCCCGAGATTTGGGTTCCTCCGGGAAGAAGGCGGGGTACTCGAGTCGAAGACGATCCTCCCTTTCCCAAGTTGCTTCATCCTCAGAATGGTGCGACCATTGTACTTTGAGGAACTTGATGTTCTGACGTCGGGTGATACGTTCGGCCTGATCAAGGATACGAACGGGGTACTCTCGATATGTAAGATTATCTTGGAGATCAAGCGTTTCGTGGTCCACTTCACGGATAGGATCCGAGAAGCAACGCCTGAGTTGAGAAACGTGGAAGACATCGTGGACTCTGGAGAGATGCGGAGGTAGTTCCAGCTGGTAGGCAACTTCTCCTCGTTTGGCGAGAATGCGAAAAGGTCCAATGTAACGAGGAGCCAATTTGCCTTTGATACCGAAACGATGGGTTCCCTTCAGAGGGGTGACCCGAAGATAAGCCTTCTCTTCAACCTCGAAAGTCATAGCCTTATGCTTTCGGTCATATTGACTCTTTTGACGAGATTGGGCTGTTTTCAACTTTTCACGAACGATGCGAACTTGTTCTTCTGCTTCCTGAATCATGTCCGGGCCAAAGAATTGTCTTTCCCCGGTCTCTGACCAGTTAAGGGGTGTTCGACACCGTCGTCCATAGAGAACTTCAAAAGGGGCTTTACCCAAGCTAGACTGATAGCTGTTGTTATAAGCGAATTCAGCAAATGGAAGGCACTTCTCCCAGTCCATCCCGAATGAGATAACAGAGGCTCGAAGCATGTCTTCTAGAATCTGGTTGACGCGTTCCACTTGACCACTCGACTGAGGGTGGAAGGCAGTGCTAAAGGAGAGACGAGTTCCCATAGCATTTTGGAAACTTTCCCAAAATCGAGAGGTGAAAAGACTTCCTCGATCCGAGTTAATTTCCAAAGGAACACCATGGAGGGACACTATTCGGGAGATGTATAAGGCTGCCAGCTGACTAGCGGTTATACTCTCACGAACAGGTAAGAAATGGGCTACTTTGGAAAGACGATCGACAACGACGAAGATAGCATTATTCCCTCTCTTGGTCCTGGGAAAACCGGTAATGAAATCCATACCAATTTTATCCCATTTCCATTCAGGAATAGCTAAGGGTTGAAGGGTGCCAGCAGGCCGTTGGTGCTCTGCTTTAACACGACGACAGACGTCGCAGTAGATAACAAAGTCCTTGGAGAAGTCTGGCGGTACCAGTACGGGAGCAGAAGTCAGGCGTCTTTTCAGTTCCTGAAAGCTGTGCTCACATTGTGGAGTCCACTCGAACTTCTTATCTTTCTTGAGGAGTTCGGTTAGAGGTTTAGCAACTTTGGAGAAGTTCTCGACAAAGCGACGACAATAGCTCGCTAAGCCCAGAAAGCTCCGAACTTGCTTGACCGATTCAGGTGGAGTCCAATTAAGGACGGCTTGAACTTGCTCAGGGTTAACAGCAATACCTTCACCAGATATTACATGACCCAGATAGGTCACTTCTGGCAACCAGAATTCACATTTAGAAAATTTGGCATAAAGGCGATGCTCTCGAAGTTTCTGCAACACTAGCCTTAGATGTTCGGCATGTTCTTCCTCGTTCTTGGAGTAGATGAGTATATCATCGAGATAAACTACGACGAATTTATCCAAATACTCCATGAAGATTGAGTTCATTAACCGAGAAAAGGTGGCTGGAGCGTTGGTTAAACCGAAGGACATGACGGTGTACTCGTATTGGCCGTAACGAGTAACAAAGGCCGTTTTAGGGATGTCCCCGTTTCTGATTTTGATTTGATGGTAGCCCAACCTCAAATCCATCTTGGAGAAGACTGAGGATCCAGTGAGCTGATCGTACAGGTCGTTGATCCTGGGAAGCGGATATTTGTTCTTGATTGTGACCAAATTGACAGGTCGGTAATCTACAACCATTCGGTCCGTACCATCCTTCTTCTTGACGAATAGGACGGGGCAAGCCCACGGAGATGAGCTAGGTCGGATGAAACCCTTTTTCAAGGACTCATCGAGTTGTTTCTTAAGCTCGGCTAGTTCTAGGGGTGCCATCTTATAAGGTCTTCTAGCAATCGGAACGGTTCCTGGAATGAGGTCTATTACGAACTCAACTTCCCTGTCAGGTGGGACACCTGGCAATTCCTCTGGAAAGACATCCGGGAAGTCACGGACTACCGGAACGTCCTCAAGGTCTGGCAAAGGGCTGGCGTTAAGAGAATATAATTGTCGCTTGGCTATTCGGGTCAAGACATTGACTATCTTGCCCGAAGGGTGAGTGAGTTCAACAGTCCTAGAGAAGCAATCAATTTTGGCATGATGAGCTGACATCCAGTCCATACCCAAAATGATATTAATATCTGAAAATTTAAGGGCTATCAAAGACGTGAGGAAAACAAGTATGTCGACTTGGATTTCATTTCCATAACTTAACCTAGAGGTCTGCCATCTAGAACCAGGGGTAGAAATTTCCATAGTGGATGGCATGTCACAGAATGCAACGTTATGCAAACGAGCATAACTTTCGGATATAAAAGAATGAGAGGCTCCTGTATCGAAAAGGACAGATGCCGGGTGGCAATTAACAAGAAGCGTACCAAGAACGACGTTGGGATCCTCTTGAGCTTCTTTGGCAGAGATACAGTTGACATGGCCACGTGAAGCAGTGACCGGCTTGGCGTGGAAATTTTTTCCTGTCGGCTTGCCACGGCCAACAGCTTTAGCAGACTGGTTGGGGTTGGCCTGGGGACACTCACGCATATAGTGGCCAGATTCCCCACACTTGAAACAAGTCACGGAACTGGTACGTGGAGGAGCATTGTTAGTTGGACCCCCATAGGGCTTGGCCGGTGCAGACTGTTGAACAGGGCGAGGCGCCTGGAAGGATGGCCTCGGTGTGAACCTGGGTGGCAGGGCGGTGTTGGGTACCCACACGCGGCGCTTCTGAGGACCAGCACCGGATGAGGAACCCATGTCACGGCCATGCTTGCGTGTTGCGTCATAGTCAGTCTGACCAGTTTCAGCACTGATGGCTTTGTTGACAAGTTTCTGAAAAGATGTGCACTCATGCAGACGGAGGTCACGGCGAAGCTCAGGACTAAGGCCCTTACGGAACCTTGCTTGCTTCTTGGCGTCAGTAGAAACTTCCTCGGTTGCATATCGTGCGAGATTACCGAACTCCCTGCTGTAAACATCCACAGAAAGTCGGCCTTGGGTGAAACTGCAAAATTCTTCACGTTTACGGTCCATGAGACCCTCCGGAATGTGATGTTCACGGAAAGCCTCGCTGAATTCAGCCCAAGTAGTGACATGGCCTGCCGGGCGCATAGCTCCATAATTCTCCCACCCTAGACTAGCGGGGCCTTCAAGATGATATGCAGCAAAGGTGACCTTGTCAGCCTCCGCTACCAGCGCGGAACGCAGTTTGTGAGAGATACTGCGAAGCCAGTCATCAGCGTCGAGAGGCTCGACGGAGTGGTGGAACGTGGGTGGATGTAATTTGATGAAATCACTGAGTGACACCACGTTAGTCCTCTGATGGTGTGCTGTGTTCTGTTCAATACGCTCCAACAAACGGTTGGTCTCCCGCTTGTTTCTCTCAGCTTCCATCATAACCTCGGCTAGTGAAGGAGGATGAGGCAGATTTTCATTCCTGCCTTCACTGCCTTCGGCCTGCTCTTGAGAAGCAGGGTTAGCGCGCGTGTTGACCATCCTAGGTAAACAAGACCATGATTTAGTCAGGATGATAAAATTCCGACATAGGATACAGAATGTAAGGAATAACTCGAAATGCAAGATGATCATCCGTATGACATGGTAGATACAGAAACTGCTTCTTTATTCCATCGTCATACACACCATACAGGGTTTAGTACAAGACCAAACAAAGTCCTATTACGGTGAAAAGAGGATTACATCTCATCGGAGGCATTCCAAGCTCCTATACATTATTTTTCTACACCTCCGGAAAGAGTACAAACTAGGTCATATCCCACGAGTCACGCGGGACGATAGACGACACAGCTAGTGCGAACTAGTGATACTACCACTAACTCAGACCGATCCGTAGTAGTCCTCGTAAAAGTCACCTCCATAGCCTGGAAGCTCAACATGATCATCCGGAAACAGGCGATCTCGCGGAGCTTGTGGACCATAGGGGCTAGGATGAGGTCTTGGACCAACAGACGGTGGCCTGCGGGGACCGCGAGGTGGGGTGATGCCTCCTACATCACGCCAAACCATCACCTCTGGCAGAGCAGATCTCACAGGATAGAGATCGCGCATATCCGAACATCCAGCTTGCACCGTCGGTGCGAACCGAGTCAAAGTGGCCCAGTGGTCAGCACGGGTATTGAAGAGCTCTAACCTCAAGGCCCGATTTTCACGGTCCTTATCCTCGAGCATCTCGGCAGTGGTGCGAGTCCGTGAATCCTCCTGGGTGGGGTCAGCATAGATAGCCTGGAGATACCCTTGTGCTCCCGGAAGTGATCCTGGCATATACCAGAAATCAGAGTCCCGAAATAGACCAGATCTGACTCGCATAATGGTCATCATAGAGTAGGCCGCGTCCTGCACAGCCATCTCAATAGTAACCCCGAGTCCATAGGAGCAGTGAAGAGGCTCGGTGGATCCAGGATAAGATGGAAATATCCTGACAGTGCAGAGATACTGGCTTTGATTAAAGTCTCGGAATTGCTCTTCGACCGTGTACTCAGGATACCAGCGGTATCCAGCCTCAGTCATTACCCTGACCAACTTGGCAGTATGGCCGGGTACATCTAGGCATCGAGTCAGGCGAACCACTTGATTGAGGTCGCGAGTGGCCATCTGAAAGCACAATCATAATGCAAAGGCATTAGAATTTCTAGCGAAATTTCGGCAGCATAATAGCTGTAAATGCTCAAGAAGGATTTTGAGACATTTGACAAAGGATTTCGTACGCACTCAACATCATCATATCAAAGTTCTGAATCCATTCTAACAACATAATGTGGTAGTAGAACTGAACTAGGCTTGTATCCATCAGACTTATAAGGTACTACTGATTAGTAACACGTGATCCTGATAGAGAGAATAGATCCTAATTCCTTAACCCCCGGTGGAAGAATGGACTGACTCAGATCAGAATGTCATAAGATAAAGGAGTAAAAAGAGCCTTACGTTCCAACCCACAAACAATTCCCCTACATATAACTAAAGAATTTCTAGACTCAACATCGACCAGTATGGCTTGGAGAACCTACAGGCAGTCCGGCTCTGATGCCAACGCTGTCAGGACCCCGACTCGATGTCACATCGATCTAGCCGGTAACACCTCATATCACTTTGCGGCCTCACGCACGGTATCCCCACGGGTGTCGCCTTACCTTTGCCCGGGACCGTTTGCGCCTTTTGGCTCACGTATATGATGGTGTCGCTAGCATCCATATGATAAGGAGCCCGGGCTGACATGACTAGTCGTAAACCCAAAGTGGCACAGACTTACAGGGACAGGCATCCATGACCCAGCTTCGAACGTGTCGGTCATCAGCAAGTGGGTCCGGGCTGTAGCACTGGGCTAGCAGGACTCCGGTAAACCGGGCTGTAGCGGGCTAACAGGACTCCGGTACTCAAAGCGTGACATTTCCCCGAAGGGACAGACACCGGAACGAAGAAGGACACATGCCGGCCAGCCTAAGTGTTCCAGAGCAGTAGCAAGCTACCATGGCTCAGCGGTAACACTAGGAGGCATTTCCCGGTAAGAGAGGCTACTAAAGATAAACAACTAGATAGTCAGATCCCACACATACCAAGCATTTCAATCATACACACAATATGCTCGATATGTGCAAATACAACGAAGCATCACAACATGACTCTACAACACAAGTACTTTATTTAAGGCTCAGGGAGCCATACATAACATACACAAAGGTACGGGTCTCACGACCCAACATACAAGTCATACAGTCATACAAACCAGCAGCGGAAGTAACTTGTCTGAGTACAGACAACTAGTAAAATAAAAGAGGCTTGGAAAGCCTAGCTATACTACGTGGTCCTTCACAAGCTCAGGGTCACCACCTGGGTCTTTAGCCTACTCGTTGATGTCAACGTCTACATAGAACCCATCAGAAGGGGTTGCAGCGTCTTCTGTAAAAATGTAGATTATAGCAACATGAGTACAAAGGTACTCAGCAAGACTTACATCAGATCCTACATACATGCTTAGTATCAAGAAGGGTTGGTGGAGTTATTGCAGCAAGCCAGCTTTGACTCTTGGCTAGGCTATCCTACGATACTCCAACTTGAAATGGTTTTGCGCACACGAGTCGACTACTCACCAATTCAATACACTACCGAGGATCCGCCTCCGTCTTCCTACGGAAGAGCCATCCTCGGCACTCACACTTATCTTGAGGCTTTTAGCAGTTTCCATTTACTTGTCTATGAACTGTATAGGCAACCAAGTAGTCCTTTACCGCGGACGCGGCTATTCGAATAGATTATGATAACCCTGCAGGGGTGTACTTCTTCATACATGTTTCCACCACTTAGCGTCTGCACACGACATGTGCTCGGCAGACTTCAAGCGAAAGCCGACGTGGGTGTAGACCACGACCTACCTAAACACTTAAGCCTCTAGTCCAGGTTTATCGCCTATTCAGGTTCCATCCGTAGGGAGTCCGGCCGAGGTTTCCCATACGGCCCCGAACGATGTGAACAGGGTTCCCGAGATACCTAACAGGTATTCGGTACACCCGGCCACGTACCTACCGCATCACAGCCCACCCCTATGGTCAGCGCTGTCCACGGCCTCCAGTAGGCTACAAACACCAGAAACTACTTGCAACTCCTGGACAAAGAGCTAGGGTGAATTAGAAGTCGAGCGGGGTCATATCTCAGGGCCCAATGCATGGTAGTAGCTGTATCTTAAATCACACATACAGATCTCAGTGCTTAAGGTCGGCTTCAATGAAACAACCCACCATGTACTCCTACATGGCCTCTCATCGATACCTTTACCAAATCGTGTTCACCACACCACTCTCATTACCGACATAATCATTTCACTCTAGCCATCACCCAGATGAACCAGACCCGACACGACTCTAAGCATAGCAGGCATAGCAAGGTAGGAACAACACATACATATGGCTCAATCAACTCCTACACATGCTAGTGGGTTTCATCTAGTTACTGTGGCAATGACAGGTCATGCAGAGGAAATGGGTTCAACTACCGTAGCACACAGCAGTTTGAATCGCGTTGTCTTAGTGCAGTAAAAGAGAGCAGGAGCGAGAACATGGGATTGTATCGATATGATCAAATGGTTGGTTGCTTGCCTGATGGTTCGATGCACTGATACGGTTCTTCGTTAGGGTAATCACGGTACTCCTCGGAGGCAGAACCTGTCGCGAAGGACACCGATACACAACCATCACCAAACAATGTGCAACAATATGATGCATGCATGAAACATAGCAATATGGGTGTGTTGGGCTAATGCAACTAAAACCAGAAGGATTTGAACAAATTTGAATCATAGATTCAAATTTCAAACTCAAACATGGCCTTTTAAGTGCTTCTCCTTGTTCTGCTTAAAACATAAATTTAACTTGTTTAATCATGCATGAAAATAGTACAGATGGATAGATTGGATTTTTCTGATCATTTTTCATATATAATTTGTCCAATTTGGAGTTACAGAATAAAAGTTATGAATTTTTGAAGTTTAATTAATATTCTGGAATTTCCTGATTAAAATTAAATCCAGAAAATCAATTACTGCGTCAGCCTGACGTCAGCATGACGTCAGTGGTCAACTGCGGCTGGCTGAGGTCAAACCTGACGTGTGGGACCCACACGTCAGTGACAGGGGGGTTAAACAGGGTTAAATTAATCCTAATTACTAATTAGTGGCGCTGGGGCCCACTAGTCAGTGTCAGGGGGTTAACTAACAGTGGTTAGCGCTAATCCTAATTAGCTACAGGGCTGGGCCCACCTGTCAGGGACTCAGGGGGGTTCCTGCCATGGTCAAAGTGGGTCAAACCCACCGGCGACGTGACGCCGGCGAGGCCCGAGACGGCGGCGCGATGCGGGATCGCGCTACAGGGCACGGGCGAGGCCGTGCTTGGGCTCGTCGGAGAGCTCTTGCTCCCGCGCGTCGAACGGTGGTGGTGGCTGAGCCTGGGGTGGCCGGTGTCGACGGCGGCGAGCTCGGCTGCGGCCGCCGGAGTTCGGGTGCGGTCGGAGTCGGCGTTGCAGGGTGTTTGGGGAGGCGTTGGTGCGTGCTGCGTGCTCCTAGTGAGACGTGGAGCACGATAGTGTGCTCGGTTGGGCGCTACGGTGACCGTGGCCACGACGGCGACATCGCCGGCGGCGTGGAGCTCTCGGCCAAGGTGGGGCTAAGGCCTAGAGGTCGAAAGAGACCAGGGAGAAGGGGGAAACGACTCGGGGGCTCACCGCGGTTGCAGTGGGCGTCGAAGCGGGCTCGGAGACGCGCTGGAGACGGCGAATTCGACGGCGATGATGGTCGGAGCCCGAGGAGGGGAACGGCGACGTGGCGGCGATGCAGGGCTTCCGGAGGCCCGTGGAGCGGTCGGGAGGAAGAGGGGGTTGTGGCGGAGCTTCTGAGCTAGTCGGGGAAGCGAGGGGTGGCCGGAGACGGCTGCTATGGCGAACGGCGGCGACGGTGGTGTTCGGCCGTGAGAGAGAGAGCGAAGGAGAGGAGGGAAGAGCCGAGGGCGAGTGAGAGAGAGCAGGGGGGGCGTGGCGTCGTCCAGGGGCATCGAGGCGAGGAGGGGAGGGCAGGCAGGCAGGGAGAGAGGTGGCGTGGCGCGGTGGCGCGCGCGCGCGCCGGCCACACTCCGCTTCCTCTGTCGGGACGAAGACGACAGTGGAGGGAGACGGGCTGGGCCGCCTGCTGGCTGGGCCGGCCAGCTGGATGGGCTGCACAGGGAGGAGCCCAGGTAAGTTTTCCCTTTCTTTCTGTTTCTGTTCTTTTTTAATAATTCTGCAACTTTGTTGAATTAAATAAAATACTTAGGCAACTCCTAAAATCACCAAATTACTCCTGGTCCATAGTTGGATTATTTCCAACATGAAACATTTTAGTTTGGAGATATTTGAGCATTTAAATATTTTATATAATTTTAAATGCCCAAATTCAAATATTTATGACTTAATTCAAAAATCCTAAGATGGCCTAGGAAAATGTGCACCACTTTTGGCAGAGGTTCTGAACCAAGACAAAAATGATGGGCATTTTAGAAGGGCATTTCAGGTTCATTGAAAAGTTTTTTAGTAAACCCTAGTTGGTTTCAGAGGGGACTGGGGGTTCTGTCATCCCCATTTCAAGTTTCTGATGAAAAAGTAGACATGATGCAACACTCTAATGCATGACTAGCTAGGGTGTGACAACTCCGGACTTCTTTTGTGTTCAGTATGCAGCATTCAAAGTAACGTCATCAATTTCCAACATGTTCTGACATCATTTGTTGTTTTTCGGTAATTTACCTAATTGTTTAGAGAGCTAAATGACCGTGAAATTGAAAATCACTACAAAATGAATTCTTAAAATGTTGAAACTTGGCATGGTATCATCATTTCACCCGCATAGCATGTGCGAAAGAGTAGAGAGGGTCACGGCAAAAACTGGACGCACTTCGTGTACAAACTGGACAAACTCTTTCGGAGTATCGGGGTTTCGGACGAGAACTCATCTGTTACACGGCCACTTCAATGTTTTTTAAACTTATTTGAACTCCGGACTTCTTTTGTGCTTAGTATGCATCATTCAAAGCGACATCATCAATTTCCAACATGTTCTTACATCATTTGTAGTTTTTCGGGCATTTACCTAATTGTTTAGAGAGCTAAATGACCGTGAAATTGAGAATCACTACAAAATGAATTCTCAAAATGTTGAAACTTGGCATGGTATCATCATTTCACCTGCATAGCATGTGCGAAAGAGTAGAGAGGGTCACGACAAAAACTGGACGCACTTCATGTACAAACTGGACAAACTCTTTCGGAGTATCAGGGTTTCGGACAAGAACTCATCTGTTACACGAGCACTTCAATGTTTTTAAAACTTATTTGAACTCCGGACTTCTTTTGTGTTCAGTATGCAGCATTCAAATCGATGTCATCAATTTCCAACATGTTCTGACATCATTTGTTGTTTTTCGGTCATTTACCTAATTGTTTAGAGAGCTAAATGACCGTGAAATTGAAAATCACTACAAAATGAATTCTAAAAATGTTGAAACTTGGCATGGTATCATCATTTCACCCGCATAGCATGTGCGAAAGAGTAGAGAGGGTCACGGTCAAAACTAGATGCACTTCATGTACAAACTGGACAAACTCTTTCGTAGTATCAGGGTTTCGGACGACAACTCATCTGTTACACGGGCACTTCAATGTTTTTTAAACTTATTTGAACTCCGGACTTCTTTTGTGTTCAGTATGCAGCATTCAAAGCGACATCATCAATTTCCAACATGTTCTGACATCATTTGTTGTTTTTCGGTCATTTACCTAATTGTTTAGAGAGATAAATGACCGTGAAATTGAAAATCACTACAAAATGATTTCTAAAATGTTGAAACTTGGCATGGTATCATCATTTCACCCGCATAGCATGTGCGAAAGAGTAGAGAGGGTCACGGAAAAAACTGGACGCACTTCGTGTACAAACTGGACAAGCTCTTTCGGAGTATCAGGGTTTCGGACGAGAACTCATCTGTTACACGTGCACTTCAATGTTTTTTAAACTTATTTGAACTCTGGACTTCTTTTGTGTTCAGTATGCAGCATTCAAAGCGACGTCATCAATTTCCAGCATGTTCTGACATCATTTGTTGTTTTTCGGTCATTTACCTAATTGTTTAGAGAGCTAAATGATCGTGAACTTGGAAATCACTACAAAATGAATTCTGAAAATGTTGAAACTTGGCATGGTATC
>NW_021272053.1:18933-20091 GCF_002162155.2 Triticum dicoccoides
GTCATTTACCTAATTGTTTAGAGAGCAAAATGACCGTGAAATTGAAAATCACTACAAAATGAATTCTAAAATGTTGAAACTTGGCATGGTATCATCATTTCACCCGCATAGCATGTGCGAAAGAGTAGAGAGGGTCACAGCAAAAACTGGACGCACTTCATGTACAAACTGGACAAACTCTTTCGGAGTATCAGGGTTTCGAACGAGAACTCATCTGTTACACGGGCACTTCAATGTTTTGTAAACTTATTTGAACTCCGGACTTCTTTTGTGTTCAGTATGCAGCATTCAAAGCGACGTCATCAATTTCCAACATGTTCTGACATCATCTGTTGTTTTTCGGTAATTTACCTAATTGTTTAGAGAGCTAAATGACCGTGAAATTGAAAATCACTACAAAATGAATTCTAAAATGTTGAAACTTGGCATGGTATCATCATTTCACCCGCATAGCATGTGCGAAAGAGTAGAGAGGGTCACGATCAAAACTAGATGCACTTCATGTACAAACTGGACAAACTCTTTCGTAGTATCAGGGTTTCGGACGAGAACTCATCTGTTACATGGGCACTTCAATGTTTTTTAAACTTATTTGAACTCCGGACTTCTTTTGTGTTCAGTATGCAGCATTCAAAGCGACGTCATCAATTTCCAACATGTTCTGACATCATTTGTTGTTTTTCGGTAATTTACCTAATTGTTTAGAGAGCTAAATGACCGTGAAATTGAAAATCACTACAAAATGAATTCTGAAAATGTTGAAACTTGGCATGGTATCATCATTTCACCCGCATAGCATGTGCGAAAGAGTAGAGAGGGTCACGGCAAAAACTGGACGCACTTCGTGTACAAACTGGACGAACTCTTTCGGAGTATCAGGGTTTCGGACTAGAACTCATCTGCTACACGGGCACTTCAATGTTTTTTAAACTTATTTGAACTCCGGACTTCTTTTGTGTTCAGTATGCAGCATTCAAAGCGACGTCATCAATTTCCAACATGTTCTCACATCATTTGTTGTTTTTCGGTCATTTACCTAATTGTTTAGAGAGCTAAATGATCGTGAAATTGAAAATCACTACAAAATGAATTCTGAAAATGTTGAAACTTGGCATGGTATCATCATTTCACCCGCATAGCATGTGCGAAAGAGTAGAG
>NW_021272053.1:20101-22478 GCF_002162155.2 Triticum dicoccoides
ACTTCGTGTACAAACTGGACGAACTCTTTCGGAGTATCAGGGTTTCGGACTAGAACTCATCTGCTACACGGGCACTTCAATGTTTTTTAAACTTATTTGAACTCCGGACTTCTTTTGTGTTCAGTATGCAGCATTCAAAGCGACGTCATCAATTTCCAACATGTTCTCACATCATTTGTTGTTTTTCGGTAATTTACCTAATTGTTTAGAGAGCTAAATGATCGTGAAATTGAAAATCACTACAAAATGAATTTTGAAAATGTTGAAACTTGGCATGGTATCATCATTTCACCCGCATAGCATGTGTGAAAGAGTAGAGAGGGTCACGGCAAAAACTGGACGCACTTCGTGTACAAACTAGACAAAATCTTTCGGAGTATCGGGGTTTCGGACGAGAACTCATCTGTTACACGGGCACTTCAAAGTTTTTTAAACTTATTTGAACTCCGGACTTCTTTTGTGTTCAGTATGCAGCATTCAAAGCGACGTCATCAATTTCCAACATGTTCTGACATCATTTGTTGTTTTTCGGTCATTTACCTAATTGTTTAGAGAGCAAAATGACCGTGAAATTGAAAATCACTACAAAATGAATTCTTAAAATGTTGAAACTTGGCATGGTATCATCATTTCACCCGCATAGCATGTGCGAAAGAGTAGAGAGGGTCACGGCAAAAACTGGACGCACTTCGTGTACAAACTGGACAAACTCTTTCGGAGTATTAGGGTTTCGGACGAGAACTCATCTGTTACACGGGCACTTCAATGTTTTTTAAACTTATTTGAACTCCGGACTTCTTTTGTGTTCAGTATGCAGCATTCAAAGCGACGTCATCAATTTCCAACATGTTCTGACATCATTTGTTGTTTTTCGGTCATTTACCTAATTGTTTAGAGAGCTAAATGACCGTGAAATTGAAAATCACTACAAAATGAATTCTGAAAATGTTGAAACTTGGCATGGTATCATCATTTCACCCACATAGCATGTGCGAAAGAGTAGAGAGGGTCACGGCAAAAACTGGACGCACTTCGTGTACAAACTGGACGAACTCTTTCGGAGTATCAGGGTTTCGGACTAGAACTCATCTGCTACACGGGCACTTCAATGTTTTTTAAACTTATTTGAACTCCGGACTTCTTTTGTGTTCAGTATGCAGCATTCAAAGCGACGTCATCAATTTCCAACATGTTCTTACATCATTTGTAGTTTTTCGGGCATTTACCTAATTGTTTAGAGAGCTAAATGACCGTGAAATTGAGAATCACTACAAAATGAATGCTCAAAATGTTGAAACTTGGCATGGTATCATCATTTCACCTGCATAGCATGTGCGAAAGAGTAGAGAGGGTCACGACAAAAATTGGACGCACTTCGTGTACAAACTGGACAAACTCTTTCGGAGTATCAGGGTTTCGGACAAGAACTCATCTGTTACACAAGCACTTCAATGTTTTTAAAACTTATTTGAACTCTGGACTTCTTTTGTGTTCAGTATGCATCATTCAAAGCGTCATCATCAATTTCCAACATGTTCTTACATCATTTGTAGTTTTTCGGACATTTACCTAATTGTTTAGAGAGCTAAATGACCGTGAAATTGAGAATCACTACAAAATGAATTCTCAAAATGTTGAAACTTGGCATGGTATCATCATTTCACCTGCATAGCATGTGCGAAAGAGTAGAGAGGGTCACGACAAAAACTGGACGCACTTCGTGTACAAACTGGACAAACTCTTTCGGAGTATCAGGGTTTCGGACAAGAACTCATCTGTTACACGAGCACTTCAATGTTTTTAAAACTTATTTGAACTCCGGACTTCTTTTGTGTTCAGTATGCAGCATTCAAATCGATGTCATCAATTTCCAACATGTTCTGACATCATTTGTTGTTTTTCGGTCATTTACCTAATTGTTTAGAGAGCTAAATGACCGTGAAATTGAAAATCACTACAAAATGAATTCTAAAAATGTTGAAACTTGGCATGGTATCATCATTTCACCCGCATAGCATGTGCGAAAGAGTAGAGAGGGTCACGGTCAAAACTAGATGCACTTCATGTACAAACTGGACAAACTCTTTCGTAGTATCAGGGTTTCGGACGACAACTCATCTGTTACACGGGCACTTCAATATTTTTTAAACTTATTTGAACTCCGGACTTCTTTTGTGTTCAGTATGCAGCATTCAAAGCGACGTCATCAATTTCCAACATGTTCTGACATCATTTGTTGTTTTTCGGTCATTTACCTAATTGTTTAGAGAGATAAATGACCGTGAAATTGAAAATCACTACAAAATGAATTCTAAAATGTTGAAACTTGGCATGGTATCATCATTTCACCCGCATAGCATGTGCGAAAGAGTAGAGA
>NW_021272053.1:28533-30013 GCF_002162155.2 Triticum dicoccoides
GTGTACAAACTAGACAAACTCTTTCGGAGTATCGGGGTTTCGGACGAGAACTCATCTGTTACATGGCCACTTCAATGTTTTTTAAACTTATTTGAACTCCGGACTTCTTTTGTGCTCAGTATGCATCATTCAAAGTGACGTCATCATTTTCCAACATGTTCTTACATCATTTGTTGTTTTTTGGGCATTTACCTAATTGTTTAGAGAGCTAAATGACCGTGAAATTGAAAATCACTACAATATGAATTCTCAAAATGTTGAAACTTGGCATGGTATCATCATTTCACCCGCATAGCATGTGCGAAAGAGTAGAGATGGTCACGACAAAAACTGGACGCACTTCGTGTACAAACTGGACAAACTCTTTCGGAGTATCAGGGTTTCGGACAAGAACTCATCTGTTACACGAGCACTTCAATGTTTTTTAAACTTATTTGAACTCCGGACTTCTTTTGTGCTCAGTATGCAGCATTCAAAGCGACGTCATCAATTTCCAACATGTTCTGACATCATTTGTTGTTTTTCGGTCATTTACCTAATTGTTTAGAGAGCTAAATGACCGTGAAATTGAAAATCACTACAAAATGAATTCTAAAATGTCGAAACTTGGCATGGTATCATCATTTCACCCGCATAGCATGTGCGAAAGAGTAGAGAGGGTCACAGCAAAAACTGGACGCACTTCATGTACAAACTGGACAAACTCTTTCGGAGTATCAGGGTTTCGGACGAGAACTCATCTGTTACACGGGCACTTCAATGTTTTGTAAACTTATTTGAACTCCGGACTTCTTTTGTGTTCAGTATGCAGCATTCAAAGCGACGTCATCAATTTCCAACATGTTCTGACATCATTTGTTGTTTTTCGGTCATTTACCTAATTGTTTAGAGAGCTAAATGACCGTGAAATTGAAAATCACTACAAAATGAATTCTAAAATGTTGAAACTTGGCATGGTATCATCATTTCACCCGCATAGCATGTGCGAAAGAGTGGAGAGGCTCACGGTCAAAACTAGATGCACTTCATGTACAAACTGGACAAACTCTTTCGTAGTATCAGGGTTTCGGACAAGAACTCATCTATTACACGGGCACTTCAATGTTTTTTAAACTTATTTGAACTCCGGACTTCTTTTGTGTTCAGTATGCAGTATTCAAAGCGACGTCATCAATTTCCAACATGTTCTGACATCATTTGTTGTTTTTCGGTAATTTACCTAATTGCTTAGAGAGCTAAATGACCGTGAAATTGAAAATCACTACAAAATGAATTCTTAAAATGTTGAAACTTGGCATGGTATCATCATTTCACCCGCATAGCATGTGCGAAAGAGTAGAGAGGGTCACGGCAAAAACTGGACGCACTTCGTGTACAAACTGGACAAACTCTTTCGGAGTATTAGGGTTTTGGACGAGAACTCATCTGTTACACGGGCACTTCAAAGTTTTTTAAACTTATTTGAACTCCGGACTTCTTT
>NW_021272053.1:32690-34697 GCF_002162155.2 Triticum dicoccoides
CATGTGCAAAAGAGTAGAGAGGGTCACGGTCAAAACTAGATGCACTTCATGTACAAACTGGACAAACTCTTTCGTAGTATCAGGGTTTCGGACGAGAACTCATCTGTTACACGGGCACTTCAATGTTTTTTAAAGTTATTTGAACTCCGGACTTCTTTTGTGTTCAGTATGCAGCATTCAAAGCGACGTCATCAATTTTCAACATGTTCTGACATCATTTGTTGTTTTTCGGTAATTTACCTAATTGTTTAGAGAGCTAAATGACCGTGAAATGGAAAATCACTACAAAATGAATTCTTAAAATGTTGAAATTTGGCATGGTATCATCATTTCACCCGCATAGCATGTGCAAAAGAGTAGAGAGGGTCACGGCAAAAACTGGACGCACTTCGTGTACAAACTGGACAAACTCTTTCGGAGTATTAGGGTTTCGGACGAGAACTCATCTATTACACGGGCACTTCAATGTTTTTTAAACTTATTTGAACTCCGGACTTCTTTTGTGTTCAGTATGCAGCATTCAAAGTAACATCATCAATTTCCAACATGTTCTGACATCATTTGTTATTTTTCGGTAATTTACCTAATTGTTTAGAGAGCTAAATGACCGTGAAATTGAAAATCACTACAAAATGAATTCTTAAAATGTTGAAACTTGGCATGGTATCATCATTTCACCCGCATAGCATGTGCGAAAGAGTAGAGAGGGTCACGGCAAAAACTGGACGCACTTCGTGTACAAACTGGACAAACTCTTTCGGAGTATTAGGGTTTCGGACGAGAACTCATCTGTTACACGGACACTTCAATGTTTTTTAAACTTATTTGAACTCCGGACTTCTTTTGTGTTCAGTATGCAGCATTCAAAGCGACGTCATCAATTTCCAACATGTTCTGACATCATTTGTTGTTTTTCGGTCATTTACCTAATTGTTTAGAGAGCTAAATGATCATGAAATTGAAAATCACTACAAAATGAATTCTGAAAATGTTGAAACTTGGCATGGTACCATCATTTCACCCGCATAGCATGTGTGAAAGAGTAGAGAGGGTCACGGCAAAAACTGGACGCACTTCGTGTACAAACTAGCCAAACTCTTTCAGAGTATCGGGGTTTCGGACGAGAACTCAGCTGTTACACGGTCACTTCAATGTTTTTTAAACTTATTTGAACTCCGGACTTCTTTTGTGCTCAGTATGCATCATTCAAAGCGACGTCATCAATTTCCAACATGTTCTTACATCATTTGTTGTTTTTCGGGCATTTACCTAATTGTTTAGAGAGGTAAATGACCGTGAAATTGAGAATCACTACAAAATGAATTCTCAAAATGTTGAAACTTGGCATGGTATCATCATTTCACCTGCATAGCATGTGCGAAAGAGTAGAGAGGGTCACGACAAAAACTGGACGCACTTCGTGTACAAACTGGACAAACTCTTTCGGAGTATCAGGGTTTCGGACAAGAACTCATCTGTTACACGAGCACTTCAATGTTTTTTAAACTTATTTGAACTCCGGACTTCTTTCGTGTTCAGTATGCAACATTCAAAGCGACATCATCAATTTCCAACATGTTCTGACATCATTTGTTGTTTTTCGGTCATTTACCTAATTGTTTAGAGAGCTAAATGACCGTGAAATTGAAAATCACTACAAAATGAATTCTAAAAATGTTGAAACTTGGCATGGTATCATCATTTCACCCGCATAGCATGTGCGAAAGAGTAGAGAGGGTCACAGCAAAAACTGGACGCACTTCATGTACAAACTGGACAAACTCTTTCGGAGTATCAGGGTTTCGGACGAGAACTCATCTGTTACACGGGCACTTCAATGTTTTTTAAACTTATTTGAACTCCGGACTTCTTTTGTGTTCAGTATGCAGCATTCAAAGCGACGTCATCAATTTCCAACATGTTCTGACATCATTTGTTGTTTTTCCGTAATTTACCTAATTGTTTAGAGAGCTAAATGACCGTGAAATTGAAAATCACTACAAAATG
>NW_021272053.1:35455-38430 GCF_002162155.2 Triticum dicoccoides
AAGTAACGTCATCAATTTCCAACATGTTCTGACATCATTTGTTGTTTTTCGGTAATTTACCTAATTGTTTAGAGAGCTAAATGACCGTGAAATTGAAAATCACTACAAAATGAATTCTTAAAATGTTGAAACTTGGCATGGTATCATCATTTCACCCGCATAGCATGTGCGAAAGAGTAGAAAGGGTCACGGCAAAAACTGGATGCACTTCGTGTACAAACAGGACAAACTCTTTCGGAGTATCAAGGTTTCGGACGAGAACTCATCTGTTACACGGGCACTTCAATGTTTTTTAAACTTATTTGAACTCCGGACTTCTTTTGTGTTCAGTGTGCAGCATTCAAAGCGACGTCATCAATTTCCAACATGTTCTGACATCATTTGTTGTTTTTCGGTCATTTACCTAATTGTTTAGAGAGCTAAATGATCATGAAATTGAAAATCACTACAAAATGAATTCTGAAAATGTTGAAACTTGGCATGGTATCATCATTTCACCCGCATAGCATGTGTGAAAGAGTAGAGAGGGTCACGGCAAAAACTGGACGCACTTCGTGTACAAACTAGACAAACTCTTTCGGAGTATCGGGGTTTCGGACGAGAACTCATCTGTTACACGGTCACTTCAATGTCTTTTAAACTTATTTGAACTCGGGACTTCTTTTGTGCTCAGTATGCATCATTCAAAGTGACGTCATCAATTTCCAACATGTTCTTACATCATTTGTTGTTTTTCGGGCATTTACCTAATTGTTTAGAGAGCTAAAAGACCGTGAAATTGAGAATCACTACAAAATGAATTCTGAAAATGTTGAAACTTGGCATGGTATCATCATTTCACCCGCATAGCATGTGCGAAAGAGTAGAGAGGGTCACGGCAAAAACTGGACGCACTTCGTGTACAAACTGGAGAAACTCTTTTGGAGTATCAGGGTTTCGGACGAGAACTCATTGTTACACGAGCACTTCAATGTTTTTTAAACTTATTTGAACTCCGGACTTCTTTTGTGTTCAGTATGCAGCATTCAAAGCGACGTCGTCAAGTTCCAACATGTTCTGACATCATTTGTTGTTTTTCGGTCATTTACCTAATTGTTTAGAGAGCTAAATGATCGTGAAATTGAAAATCACTACAAAATGTATTCTGAAAATGTTGATGTGACGCCCCCGATTCAATCGTACACTAATAATGCATGCAAACGTGTACGATCAAGATCAGGGACTCACGGGAAGATATCACAACACAACTCTAAAACATAAATAAGTCATACAAGCATCATAATACAAGCCAGGGGCCTCGAGGGCTCGAATACAAGTGCTCGATCATAGACGAGTCAGCGGAAGCAACAATATCTGAGTACAGACATAAGTTAAACAAGTTGCCATAAGATGGCTAGCACAAACTGGGATACAGATCGAAAGAGACGCAGGCCTCCTGCCTGGGATCCTCCTAACTACTCCTAGTCGTCGTCAGCGGGCTGCACGTAGTAGTAGGCACCTCCAGTGTAGTAGTCGTTATCGATGGTGGCGTCTGGCTCCTGGGCTCCATCGTCTGCTTGCAGCAATCGAGTAGAGGTAGGGGAAAAGGGGGAACAAGGCAACCGTGAGTACTCATCCAAAGTACTCGCAAGCAAGGAGCTACACTACATATGCATGGATATATGTGTAAAGGGCCATATCAGTGGACTGAACTGCAGAATGCCAGAATAAGAGGGGGATAGCTAGTCTTAACGAAGACTACGCTTCTGGTCACCTGTCTTGCAACAGGTAGAAGAGGACGATCTGAAGTCCTCCAAGTAAAATCACATAGCAATAATCCTACCCGGCGATCCCCACCTCATATCCCTGAGAGAGAGCGACCACCGGTTGTATCTGGCACTTGGAAGGGTGTGTTTTATCAAGTATCCGGTTCTAGTTGTCATAAGCTCAAGGTACAACTCCAAGTCGTCCTGTTACCAAAGATCATGGCTATTCGAATAGATTAACTTCCCTGCAGGGGTGCACCATCTTACCTAGCACGCTTGATCCCATTTGGCCGGACACACTTTCCTGGGTCATGCCCGGCCGCGGAAGATCAACACGTCGCAGCCCTACCTAGGCTCAACAGAGAGGCCAGCACGCCGGTCTAAACCTAAGCGCACAGGGGTCTGGGCCCATCGCCCAATGCACACCTGCATGATGCGAACGCGGCTGGAAGCAGACCTAGCCTAGTGGCATTCCAGTCCAATCCAGCGCGCGCCGCTCAGTCGCTGGCGTCACGAAGTGCTTCGGCTGATACCACGACGCCGGGATACCCATAACTACTCCCGCGTAGATGGTTAGTGCGTATAAGCTCGTAGCCAACTCAGATCAAATACTAAGACCTCGTTAAGCGTGTTAAGTATCCGCGAACGCCGAACAGGGCCAGGCCCACCTCTCTCCTAGGCGGTCTCAACCTGCCCTGTCGCTCCGCCTCAAGATCCACTCGCGGGTGCTCCACCAGCCGACGTGACTTTAATCTCACATGTATCATGTATAAGTATATAGTATATACCCGTGATCACCTCCTGAGTGATCACGACCCGATAGTATAGCACGGCAGACGGACAAGAATGTAGGGCCACAGATGAATGTACTAGCATCCTATACTAAGCATATAGGATTGCAAGTAAGGTAACAACAGAAGTAACAAGGACAGGCTATGCAGCAGTATAGGAGTATCTGAAAGCAGTAACATGCTACACTACTCTAATGCAAGCAGTATAGAGAAGAGTAGGCGATATCTGGTGATCAGGGGGGGGCTTGCCTGGTTGCTCTGGCAAGAGAGAGGGGTCGTCAACACCGTAGTCGAACTGGGCAGCAGCAGCGTCGGTCTCGTAGTCTACCGGAGAGAAGAGGGGGAAGAAACAATGAATACCAAACAGATGCATATCGATGCATGACATGTCAAGAAGCGATGCTAGGCGTGCCCTAACGTGGTATGAGGTGGTACTGGT
>NW_021272053.1:38440-39983 GCF_002162155.2 Triticum dicoccoides
GCAAGCAGTATAGAGAAGAGTAGGCGATATCTGGTGATCAAGGGGGGGGGGGGCTTGCCTGGTTGCTCTGGCAAGAGAGAGGGGTCGTCAACACCGTAGTCGAACTGGGCAGCAGCAGGGTCGGTCTCGTAGTCTACCGGAGAGAAGAGGGGAAAGAAACAATGAATACCAAACAGATGCATATCGATGCATGACATGTCAAGAAGCGATGCTAGGCGTGCCCTAACGTGGTATGAGGTGGTACTGGTCAAGGGGGAATCATCCGGGAAAGTATTCCCGGTGTTTCGTGTTTTCGGGCAGAGGAGCCGGAGGGGGAAAGTTGCGGGTTCGATAGGTTAGGGGGGTGTGGCGGACGAACGGACTGCGTATCCGAATTCGTCTCGTCGTTTTGAGCAACTTTCATGTTGAAAATATTTTAATCCGAGTTACGGATTAAAAGATATGATTTTTTAAAGATTTTATTAATTTCTGGAATTTAATCAATTAATTATTTAATTCGAAAAATGGAATTATGACGTCAGCATGATGCCATGCTGACGTCAGCAGTCAACAGGGTTGACTAGGTCAACCCGGACATGTGGGTCCCGTTCGTCATACTCTGTTAACTAATTATCTTAGTTAAGTTTAATTAACAGTAGTTAATTAGGTTAATTAGTCATTAGGTTTAATTAATCAGGATCAATTAAATTAATTATTTACTTACTTAATTAATTAATTAATTAATTTTATTCATTATTATTTTTATTAATTATATTTATCTAAATTCCTTTTTTTCGTTCTGGGCGTGGGCCCCGTTTGTCATAGGCCCATAGGGCTTAGTGGATTCGGGCGCCAGTGAAACGGGGCAGAGCCCCTGGTGGGCGGGTGCCGGGCGCCCGACTGGGCGCTGCGGGTGCCGGCGGTCACAGAGCCGGCCAACGAGGGTGTCATGGCCGCGGCGAGGTCAGTGGCCGGAGTGGCCACGGGCGGCAGCGGCCGCCGCAGCAGTGGACGGCTGCGGGCGTGGTTAGGCGCGGTTGGGATCCCGTGTGAGGGGCGATCAGGGGAGGCGCCCAATGCGCGGGCGCGACGAGCGGGCATGGCCAGTGCGAGGGCGCGCGGTGTTCGCGGCAACCACCGATGAGCGCGGGGCGACGACCGCGTGGGTCGACGGGGCCCTGGTCGACGACGTCGAGTTGGCGGGGCACCGGTGCGCGGCGAGCACGCATCGGGCGTGGCCGGGGCGTTGACCGCGCGTGCGAAGGCGCGGCCCGGGTGTGCCGGAGCGGGCACGACGGGGTGAGCGAGCGAGGGGGAGAGAGCGCGGCCACGACGGAGCGGGCACGCGGCACGGTAGAGAGAGGAGGGAGCGGTGCGTGCTCACAGGGCCAGTAGGGAAAGGGCAGCGGGCTCGACGGAGTTCGGGGAAGTCCGACGAGGGAGATCCGGCGAGGTCCAGGCGGCGGCACGGGTGAAGGGGACGAGGCAGCCACCGAGATCCGGCGACGGAGCGGTCGCGGACGGGGCGGCGTGGTCCTGGTCGACGACGTCGAGGTGGCGAGGT
>NW_021272053.1:40993-61165 GCF_002162155.2 Triticum dicoccoides
AGTGGGGGGTTATGCACGGGCCGAGTGGGCTGGCCTGGGGGCCCGATGGCCTGCTGGACCGAGGCCCAGTGGGGGAGGGGGGGGTTGCTCCTTTTTTCCTTTTTCTTTTTTTTCCTTTTGTTTTCTTTTTCCCTTTTCTTTTATTTAATCTTTTCGGTTTTATTAAATTATTTCAATTTTGTAGAATGTGAGAACAACACCTAAATATGGTATGTTAAAGATACCACTGCCACATAAATTTGGACAGCTAAATAAAATAGTTTAATATTTTACAAAATACAAAAGGCATTTACTTAATTTCTTTTGCTGCTGTTTTATTTACCTTTGAGCATTTAAACATTTTATAAAAATGTGTTTACTCCACCATAATTAACTTTGTAATATTTGACAACCCCCGAACATTTTAGTTTTAATTTTTGAAAACTTTTATCGCCATCATAATTTTGAATTGAATTTCGAAACCGTTTTGAACTAACTCGAGATTAGCAACTACAATCGAGGTGACGTGGCACCACTAGCAGAGGATCACTGTAGCTTAATTACCCGGGCGTCACAATTCTCCTCCACTACAAGAAATCTCGTCCCGAGATTTAAGAGGGGGACTAGGGGGGAAAGGTCTGGTTACAAAATCCTAACGTATCTTCTCGTCTTTGGTTGCTCTCCTCGAAGAGGTGGATCCATAGCGTTGATGACTTCACTCCTATGCCTCAATGCATCATGATGAAATCATCGTCCTTCCTTCAGGATCTCCATCATACTTAAGAAAGAACAAAGGGGGGGTATTCCGGGGGAACGAACCTCTGCAAGGTTGATTATCTGGTCAATAACACAGGAAAGGTGGTGGGAAGTAACTCCTGAATTCAAACTAAAGAAAGTATCGAGAGCAAAGTACGGAGTGTCAGGACCCCGACTCAATGCCACATCGATCTAGCATGTAACACCTCATATCACTTTGCGGCCTCACGCACGGTATTCCCACGGGTGTCGCCTTACCTTTGCCCGGGACCGTTTGCGCCTTTTGGCACACGTATATGACAGTGTCGCTAGCATCCATATGATAAGGAGCCCGGGCTGACATGGCTAGTCGTAAACCCAAAGTGGCACAAACTTACAGGGACAGGCATCCATGACCCAGCATCGAACATGTCGGTCATCAGCGAGTGAATCCAGGCTGTAGCACTGGGCTAGCAGGACTCCGGTGAACCGGGCTGTAGCGGGCTAACAGGACTCCGGTATTCATCGCGTGACATTTCCCCGTAGGGACAGACACAGGAACGAAGAAGGACACATGCCGGCCAGCCTAAGTGTTCCGGAGCAGTAGCAAGCTACCATGGCTCGGTGGAAACACTAGGAGACATTTCCCAGTAAGAGAGGCTACTAAAGATAAACAACTAGATGGTCAGATCCCACACATACCAAGCATTTCAATAGCATACACACAATATGCTCGATATGTGCAAATACAACATGGCATCACAACATGACTCTGCGACTCAAGTAATTTATTCATTAGGCTCCGAGGAGCGAGATATTACAAACATGGGTCTCATGACCCAACAATCAGAGCATACAAATCAAAGCACAAGCGGAAGCTATCATGTCTGAGTACAGACATCTATAAATGAAAAAGGCTGAGAAGCCTGACTATCTACCAGATCCTGCCGAGGGCACAAGATTGTAGCTGAGGTAACAAGCTAAACGTCGAAGTCCACGCGAAACTACTAGCGAGACCGAAGTCTCTCTGCAAAAACATAAATAGGCAAACGTGAGTACAAATGTACCCAGCAAGACTTACATCAGAACTATCTACATATGCATCATTATCAACAAAGGGGATGGTGGGGTTTAACTGCAGCAAGCCAGCTTTGACTCGGTGGCTATCCTAAACTACGACTGCAATGTAACTCTTTTGAGGTGGCGCACACGAGTCCACATATTCACCATATCAATACACCACTATGGAACCGCTCCCGTCTCCCTACGAGAACGCCATCCATAGCACTCACGCTTATCTTGCGTATTTTAGAGTATTCACTTTCACTTGTCTATGAACTGATATAAGCAACCAGAGGTCCTTTTCCGTGGACACGGCTATTCGAATAGATTAGGTTAACCCTGCAGGGGTGTACTTCTTCACACACGCTCTCACCACTTACCGCCGTTTACACGACATGTACTCGGCAACCTTCAAGCGGAACCCAACGTGGGTGTCGGCCACGGCCTGCCTAAACACTCAAGTCTCTAGTCCAGGTTTATCGCCTATTCGGGTTCCATCCATGAGGAGATCCGGCCGGAGTTTCGCTCACAGCCCCAAACGATGTGTACAGGGTTCCGTGACACCAAACGGGTGCCCGGTTTACCCGGCCACGTGCCTACCGCATCACAGCCCACCCCTACGGTCAGCGCTGTCCACGGCCTCCAGCATACTACAAACACCAGAAACTACTTGCAACTCCTGGACAGAGGACAAGGGTGATTAAGAAGCCGAGAGGGTCCATTGGTTTCGAGCCCAATGCGTGGTAGTAGCTGAATCATGGATCACAAACACAGAACTCAGTTCCTGAGGACGGCTGCAATGAGACAACCCACCATGTACTCCTACATGGCCTCTCACCGCTACCTTTACCAAATCGTGTTCACACACTTAGCTCACACACAGTAGGACATGTTCACACACCTCTGATTCATCCCGGATGAATCAGACCTGACTCGACTCTAAGCAGTAGCAGGCGTGACAAACAAGCATGAATGAGTAGGCACAACAGGGCTCAAACAACTCCTACTCATGCTAGTGGGTTTCATCTATTTACTGTGGCAATGACAGGTCATGCAAAGGATAAAGGGGTTCAGCTACCGCAGCAGGTAACAGATGAATCGTTGTTGTCCTAATGCAGTAAAAGAGAGCAGGAGCGAGAGAGTGGGATTGTATCGGAATGAACAAGGGGGTTTTGCTTGCCTGGCACTTCTGAAGATAGCATTGAGTCTTCATCAGTGTCAACGATCACATCATCGGTATCACGTCTATCGAGAGGGGACAAATACCGGCAACACAGAAGGGAACACAATCAATGCAATGCACAATATGATGCATGATCATGACATGGCAAAATGAATGTGTGTTGGGCTAATGCAACTAAAACCAGATTAAATGGAGTTGGTTTGAATCTAAAATTCAAATTCAAACTCCATATGTGATTACTTAAATGACCTTTATATGATTTGTGCTAAACAGCAGCTATAAGTTGTTCTAACATGCATGAAAATGGTACAGATGGATTCCTTGAATTTTTCTGATAATTTTTCATATATAATTTATTTAATTTGGAGTTACGGTTAATTTTCTATGATTTATTGAAGTTTTAGTTATTTTCTGGAATTTCAGAATTAAGTTAAATCCAGAAAATGAGTTATGACATCAGCACTGCGTCATGCTTGCATCAGCAAGTCAACAGGGCTGCCCCGGGTCAAACCTGACCAGTGGGGCCCACTGGTCAGTGACACACCGCTGGCATGAGTCACTGACGTGTGGGGCCAGTCAAAAGCCACGTCAGCAAGTCAAACTGACATCGGGGCCCACATGTCAGTGAGATAGAGAGCTAACAGGGGGTTATTTAACTTAACCCGTGTTTTTAACAGCAGCGGTCCCACATGTCATGCACAAGGGTTTAATTAACTGAGTGATTAGCACCTAACCTAATGCTCCACGTCAGCTAGTGACGCCGGCGACCACGGCGACGGCGAGACCTCGCCGGAGTTGCTCGGGACGGCGCTACAGGCTGCGGTTGGGCACCCTGAGGGCACCAGGAGGGAGCCCGTGCTCCTGCGCATCCAGCGGAGGCAGCGGAAGGTCGCGGGGCGGCCGGGGCTGACGGCGGCGAGCTCGGCAGCGGCGGCCGGAGCTTGGGTTTGGGCGGAGCGAGGGTTCGGGGCACTAGAGGGCTGGCTGAGGGGCTATGCGGACTCCTGGGGCAGCTAGGAGCACGCTAGGCTCGTCGGACTGGCCGCAACAGCACGTCAGTGCCACGCCCGGCGTCCATGGCGGACGGCGGCGCTCGGTACGGTGGCTAGCATGGCTACTGCACGGGAAAACCAACGGGGAGAGAGGGGAAACGTAGGAGAGCTCACGGAGGGGCTAGCGGAGGAGACGACGAAGTCGGGGAAGCTCTGGACGCGCCGAATCGGTGGAGTCGATCTCCGGGCACCGGAGGTGAAGACGATGATGCTCCGGTCGATTTCGGCCTCCTCTGATCGCGTGCGTCGGTGGGTAGCCCCACGGGGTCAGGGCGGAGTTCGGGTACGCAGAGAGGGGGCGAGGGAGTGGCTGAGGTTGCGGTGGTTGCGAGCGGCGGCGGCGGAGGCGTTCGGGTGTGCGAGAGGGAGAGGCGAAGGAGAGACGAAGGGGACGAGTGAGGGGGTCCAGGGGTTCGAGGCGGCGCCGAGGAGAAGGCCCGAGGCGTCGCGGTGGCGAGGGACGCAGACAGGCAGGGAGGTGGCGTGTCGCCACGGCGCGCGCGTGCGCTGTCTCCCTCCTCTGCCTACTGGCAGAGGTAGAGGACGACTGGCACCAGGCCAGTGGGCTGGGCTGTCCACTGGGCCAGCCAGGTAAGGCCCAGGTAAGACTCTGTTCTTTTTATTTATTTTTTTATTTCTGTTCTGTTTTGTTTTGGTTTAGTAAAAATACTAAACCATTTTATAAAATCCTGAAAATAATTATGTGGCTAGAACTAAAATATACCAAACCACATAAAATGTTCCAGTAATTATTGGACATATATTATTTATATATAATATATATATCCAATGCAAATAGCTATTTATTTAATTCAAAGACCCAAAATAATTAACTCTGAGATACCAAAAATATTGTTTTGAGTTTTACCTCTTTGCAATATTTTCAGAGACTAAGAGGAACATTTTTTTGGGCTTCTTTGAGAAGATTTTAATGTTGATCATTTTTAGAAGGTTTCTGAGGCTTTGAAAATTCCTCAATTCAAATTTCATTTGAATTAAAACATGATACTCACATGAGGTCTAGCCTAGTGCATAACAGGACCAGGGATGTGACAACTCACCCCCACTAAACAAAAATCTCGTCCCGAGATTCAAGCGTAGGGTAGGGTGAAGGGGAAACGCAAACTAGCACAATCTTCACGATCCAGGGTGCACTTCATCAAAGCGTTGATTCGATCACCATCTTTGTCTCGAAGTCTTGCTCTGAGAACTCCAACTAACATGACAACGAGAGGAAAGGAAAGATCCTAAAAGAATGGTTCTTCTCGAAGGTCGAACAACTCAGGATTAACTCACGGAATGAGACATAGCAACATCTCTCGAGCTGAGAGGCGAAGCACACATCCATAGGAATGGAGTGAAGCAGATGACGAAGGTTCACTAGGTAGACCACAATTTCACGCTTAAGAAGGTGGTAATCGATTGTCAACGTAGCGAGGAGTTGAGTTGCCATGATACCATAACGATACACCTTAGGGAAGGTGACTCGTAGAGATATCCCCTTAAGTGGCAAAAAGAATTACCTTTGATTCAGAGATCATTGAAACTCTTTAAACCAGCCTAAGGCAATCACAAGCGATCATTTGGAGGGGGTCGGTAGAATGGCATACTCAGACTTGGATGATGTGGATTACCTTGTTGAAGACAATGTAATGGATGAATTTGCTTATCACCGGAAATGGAAGAGACCCATGGTAGAATGGCACATTGGCGGTGCAAGCTGGGAACAAAATGCAAAGGCTGGGAATGATTCTGGTAACTGGGGAAGAACCCAACAATAAAGAGTGAATTCATTGTTTGAGTAGGTCATAGCATTGCCGAGGGAACTGAGAGCAAACCCAGCTAGTGCCGAGGATAACACGTAGCGCTTGTGCGTGCTCTCAAGAACTTGAGCATTTCCACAATCATCAAGATTCTACCAATATCCGTGTCAAGGATCCTGGCAACACAACTTGCTACCATGATGAATGATGCAGATGCAAAGGAAGATAACACCTTCTCAGATTTCACCTTAGCGAGCCAAGGAACAAAATCTGGATGATCGACCGAGAGACATTTAGCACTCCGCTTCTAATGTTCTCCTTGATGTGCTAGTGTAACCCACTCATAGATACGGTTTGATAACTAGAACATCAAGTAAAAGGTCGGACTTCGGGATCTCAAAATCCATAGGGGCAACTAGGGAGTAAATCCTATGAAATCCCTATGGGGAGGTGGCCAACTTCCTCAATCAAGATATTATAATAACAGGTCTTCCGGCTGGGTGTGTTGGCCACGTCATCCACTTTACCGGTTATCGAGGGACCAATATTATAGTTCTTGGAGAATGTTCCAACCATCATATCTGCCTGAGATTCAGATCTGGTTGGTGTCAGGATATCCCAGACTCATCAAGTCTAGAAAGAAAAATGAAAGTTTGCAACACAATTCGACGAGATGACGTTGCGAGATTCTCGGGAAATGAACTACGATAGTAAGCTCCAAAACATGAGCTGGTTCTGCTACAAACATGTGAACACGTTGTCCCGGACAAGCATGACCACGTGGTAGTCTTACAATAAAACACTACCGAGTTCTGGTTGGGAACCATCACCGTGGATAACGAAGTCCTTGCATAAGTCATATGATTAGCTCTTATGAAGGAACTTCTTCCCCTTGAACAAATCAATCAGTGGCTTGGTGTGCTCGGGACACATATGGAATGAAGGTTGCAAGTCTCCAGACCACAGAATACTTCGCACGTGTGCATGACTAATTTGGAATGATTCCAGGGAAACAAAACAATCTTCCTCAAATTCATGGCGGCAACTTGCATCATATGCACATGAATTAGGGAAAATCACTACTTTCATTCAAACATATGCTTCATGAACGAAACACGAAGAAATGCTTACACAAGTTTCCAACAATAGGTTGATGTTCAACATGATTCATGGGGGGAGACAAAATGCTACTGATGGGCTCAACAGCAACTCATCGGAATTTCCATATCACTGGACTTCCACCATCATGTGAACACGGTGATAGCATTGGTCAGACCAAAAGATGTAATGGTATATACTCGAGGGATCAACCACGAGTAATACAACATTACGAGTATCGTTGGTACTGATTTGATTGACGATAGCCCACACTCAAATCAAAGGATTGATAAGACAATAGGTCCAGCAACTGATCACAGGGACCAATCGATGAAGATATCATCTTTCTTCAACACACACTACACAAGATTATCCCTTTGGAACGAACTAAGTCAGGCAAGCTTTTATCCTCCAACTCTCCAAGTTGTTGTTTAGCTTAACCAACTAGCTCAGGGATATCTAACACCGATTCTTGGAAAGAAGGTGGTTCATAAGAAACCAACTTGATCACGGGCTCAACATAACGGTCAGGTGACGACCTGGTAGTACTTCCGAGAAGATCTTCGGAAAATCACGAACCACCGATATGTTACTATGCTCGAGAACAATCTTGCTTTTTAGGGCAAGATGATATGATCAAATGAGCGAGGACTTGACAAATCCTAACTCATCAATCAAAGAGTGCACCAGGAAATAAGGACTAGGTAGCACGATCAATCTTAGAATGGTGATTCAATAACTAACATACTAAGAATAAAATTATTATCCTTTAACTACCAAGCAACGAGGTTGCTAGGAGTATTGATTTCACACATCACAATTCATTTGTCGGTATTCCGGTTGCATCAACACGGAACCGAGCAATGAAAAAGGATGGCGAGAAGTATCACTATGTCAAGAATTCACAAAAGGTGGTGCAATTCTCATGAAATTCCTGTCATAAAGAAGGTAATACTTCAGGGTAGAGCAGACTAGAAGCTGGATTGTAACTTGATCTGCGGAACACAACTACTTTGACCCAATCCTAAATATGGATGAGGTACTGGAGTTTGTTTCTCCTAGTCATTTAGGACGGAATGGCTTGACGGGCCACAAGAGTAATAGGCATCGACAAACGAACGCGCGCATACTCTTGACTATCAATTGATAGACGAAGGTCAGTAGACAACTAAAGAGGGACAACTCAAAGGGACATATAACTTTCTGAGTTGTGGATGCATAAATTAGTATGTCGAACCGAGTTCAACATAATTCTTCCGGATAACCCATGCAGAAAGGTAGAACTGGCAGAGTCACGATTTATGAATGGAGAACTCCTCAAGAATAATCCTGTTGTGATATTTCAGTTCAACGAGGAACTTCTGCCATAAGTAGTTCATGGTATTTGGAAGAAGAAGATACCACGGACTTCAAGGACTATCGCAAAGGTTACTAATATCCTGAAGGCACTAACAATTACTATCAACACGAAGTAGGTGGAGTGAATCTCGGGTTCAAGAACCCAGGAACAGAATACCTATTACTAAGTAGCATCACGGAATGCTTTCGAGGATAAAGGCCAGAATCATCACACTGGGACACCAATCATGGCTAAATTACTAGGTGATCCCCTAAGACACCTAGGGTCATAATAATAGCTCCAACATATATGTCAGGGCAACAAATTACCTCAACTCAACAATTAGTGTGATTGAGCTGGCATAAAGGAACATCGAAACCAGAGGGAAAGGATTTTGCAAATTGCTTCAAACTATTTAGAAACCTGGGATGACTCGGACAGCATAACGGCTGTAAATGCTCGGAAAAGATTTGAGACATTCACAAAAATGGTGGCATAACCACTTAGAAGCACAATATCAAGGTTCCGAGATCAACAATTATCATACGGAAGTAGTAGGAACTGAACTGAGACTTAAATCCAACAATCTTATAAGTCTACGGATTAGTAACACGTGATCCTGATAGAAAGAAGAGAAAGCCTAGTTCTTAATCCCCGTAGAAGAGAAGATGATGATTCAGATCAGAAGGCCATGAGGTATAAGGAGTAAAAAGAGCCTTACGTTCCATCCCACAATCAATTCCCTTATATAACTAAAGAATTTCTAGACTCAACTTCGACCAGTTTGGCTTAGTAATCCTACAGGCAGTCAAGCTCTGATACCAACGCTGTCAGGACCCCGACTCAATGCCACATCGATCTAGCATGTAACACCTCATATCACTTTGCGGCCTCACGCACGGTATTCCCACGGGTGTCGCCTTACCTTTGCCCGGGACCGTTTGCACCTTTTGGCACACGTATATGACAGTGTCGCTAGCATCCATATGATAAGGAGCCCGGGCTGACATGGCTAGTCGTAAACCCAAAGTGGCACAAACTTACAGGGACAGGCATCCATGACCCAGCATCGAACGTGTCGGTCATCAGCGAGTGAATCCAGGCTGTAGCACTGGGCTAGCAGGACTCCGGTGAACCGGGCTGTAGCGGGCTAACAGGACTCCGGTATTCATCGCGTGACATTTCCCCGTAGGGACAGACACAGGAACGAAGAAGGACACATGCCGGCCAGCCTAAGTGTTCCGGAGCAGTAGCAAGCTACCATGGCTCGGTGGAAACACTAGGAGACATTTCCCGGTAAGAGAGGCTACTAAAGATAAACAACTAGATGGTCAGATCCCACACATACCAAGCATTTCAATAGCATACACACAATATGCTCGATATGTGCAAATACAACATGGCATCACAACATGACTCTACGACTCAAATAATTTATTCAATAGGCTCCGAGGAGCGAGATATTACAAACATGGGTCTCATGACCCAACAATCAGAGCATACAAATCAAGCACAAGCGGAAGCTATCATGTCTGAGTACAGACATCTATAAATGAAAAAGGCTGAGAAGCCTGACTATCTACCAAATCCTGCCGAGGCACAAGATCGTAGCTGAGGTAACAAGCTAAACGTCGAAGACCACGCGGAAATACTAGTGAGACTGAAGTCTCTCTGCAAAAACATAAAATAGGCAAACGTGAGTACAAATGTACCCAGCAAGACTTACATCAGAACTATCTACATATGCATCATTATCAACAAAGGGATGGTGGGGTTTAACTGCAGCAAGCCAGCTTTGACTCGGTGGCTATCCTGAACTACGACTGCGAGTAACTTTTTTGAGGTGGCGCACACGAGTCCACATATTCACCATATCAATACACCACTATGGATCCGCTCCCGTCTCCCTACGAGAAAGCCATCCATAGCACTCACGCTTATCTTGCGTATTTTAGAGTATCCACTTTCACTTGTCTATGAACTGATATAAGCAACCCAGAAGTCCTTTTCCGCGGACACGGCTATTCGAATAGATTAGGTTAACCCTGCAGGGGTGTACTTCTTCACACACGCTCTCACCACTTACCGCCGTTTACACGACATGTACTCGGCAACCTTCAAGCGGAAGCCCAACGTGGGTGTCGGCCACGACCTACCTAATCACCTAAGTCTCTAGTCCAGGTTTATCGCCTATTCGGGTTCCATCCATGAGGAGATCCGGCCGGAGTTTCGCTCACAGCCCCAAACGATGTGAACAGGGTTCCCGAGACACCAAACGGGCGCCCGGTACACCGTGCCACGTGCCTACCGCATCACAGCCCACCCCTACGGTCAGCGCTGCGCACGGCCTCCAGCATACTACAAACACCAGAAACTACTTGCAACTCCTGGACAGAGGACAAGGGTGATCAAGAAGCCGAGAGGGTCCATTGGTTTCGGGCCCAATGCGTGGTAGTAGCTGAATCATGGATCACAAACACAAAACTCAGTTCCTGAGGACGGCTGCAATGAGACAACCCACCATGTACTCCTACATGGCCTCTCACCGCTACCTTTACCAAATCGTATTCACACCCTTAGCTCACACACAGTAGGACATGTTCACACACCTCTGATTCATCCCGGATGAATCAGACCTGACTCAACTCTAAGCAGTAGCAGGCGTGACAAACAAGCATGAATGAGTAGGCACAACAGGGCTCAAACAACTCCTACTCATGCTAGTGGGTTTCATCTATTTACTGTGGCAATGACAGGTCATGCAAAGGATAAAGGGGTTCAGCTACCGCAGCAGGTAACAGATGAATCGTTGTTGTCCTAATGCAGTAAAAGAGAGCAGGAGCGAGAGAGTGGGATTGTATCGGAATGAACAAGGGGGTTTTGCTTGCCTGGCACTTCTGAAGATAGCATTGAGTCTTCATCAGTGTCAACGATCACATCATCGGTATCACGTCTATCGAGAGGGGACAAATACCGGCAACACAGAAGGGAACACAATCAATGCAATGCACAATATGATGCATGATCATGACATGGCAAAATGAATGTGTGTTGGGCTAATGCAACTAAAACCAGATTAAATGGAGTTGGTTTGAATCTAAAATTCAAATTCAAACTCCATATGTGATTACTCAAATGCCCTTTATATGATTTGTGCTAAACAGCAGCTATAAGTTGTTCTAACATGCATGAAAATGGTACAGATGGATTCCTTGAATTTTTCTGATAATTTTTCATATATAATTTATTTAATTTGGAGTTACGGTTAATTTTCTATGATTTATTGAAGTTTTAGTTATTTTCTGGAATTTCAGAATTAAGTTAAATCCAGAAAATGAGTTATGACATCAGCACTGCGTCATGCTTGCATCAGCAAGTCAACAGGGCTGCCCCGGGTCAAACCTGACCAGTGGGGCCCACTGGTCAGTGACACACCGCTGGCATGAGTCACTGACGTATGGGGCCAGTCAAAAGCCACGTCAGCAAGTCAAACTGACATCGGGGCCCACATGTCAGTGAGATAGAGAGCTAACAGGGGGTTATTTAACTTAACCCGTGTTTTTAACAGCAGCGGTCCCACATGTCATGCACAAGGGTTTAATTAACTGAGTGATTAGCACCTAACCTAATGCTCCACGTCAGCTAGTGACGCCGGCGACCACGGCGACGGCGAGACCTCGCCGGAGTTGCTCGGGACGGCGCTACAGGCTGCGGTTGGGCACCCTGAGGGCACCAGGAGGGAGCCCGTGCTCCTGCGCATCCAGCGGAGGCAGCGGAAGGTCGCGGGGCGGCCGGGGCTGACGGCGGCGAGCTCGGCAGCGGCGGCCGGAGCTCGGGTTTGGGCGGAGCGAGGGTTCGGGGCGCTAGAGGGCTGGCTGAGGGGCTATGCGGACTCCTGGGGCAGCTAGGAGCACGCTAGGCTCGTCGGACTGGCCGCAACAGCACGTCAGTGCCACGCCCGGCGTCCATGGCGGACGGCGGCGCTCGGTACGGTGGCTAGCATGGCTACTGCACGGGAAAACCAACGGGGAGAGAGGGGAAACGTAGGAGAGCTCACGGAGGGGCTAGCGGAGGAGACGACGAAGTCGGGGAAGCTCTGGACGCGCCAAATCGGTGGAGTCGATCTCCGGGCACCGGAGGTGAAGACGATGATGCTCCGGTCGATTTCGGCCTCCTCTGATCGCGTGCGTCGGTGGGTAGCCCCACGGGGTCAGGGCGGAGTTCGGGTACGCAGAGAGGGGGCGAGGGAGTGGCTGAGGTTGCGGTGGTTGCGAGCGGCGGCGGCGGAGGCGTTCGGGTGTGCGAGAGGGAGAGGCGAAGGAGAGACGAAGGGGACGAGTGAGGGGGTCCAGGGGTTCGAGGCGGCGCCGAGGAGAAGGCCCGAGGCGTCGCGGTGGCGAGGGACGCAGACAGGCAGGGAGGTGGCGTGTCGCCACGGCGCGCGCGTGCGCTGTCTCCCTCCTCTGCCTACTGGCAGAGGTAGAGGACGACTAGCACCAGGCCAGTGGGCTGGGCTGTCCACTGGGCCAGCCAGGTAAGGCCCAGGTAAGACTCTGTTCTTTTTTTTTTTATTTCTGTTCTGTTTTGTTTTGGTTTAGTAAAAATACTAAACCATTTTATAAAATCCTGAAAATAATTATGTGGCTAGAACTAAAATATACCAAACCACATAAAATGTTCCAGTAATTATTGGACATATATTATTTATATATAATATATATATCCAATGCAAATAGCTATTTATTTAATTCAAAGACCCAAAATAATTAACTCTGAGATACCAAAAATATTGTTTTGAGTTTTACCTCTTTGCAATATTTTCAGAGACTAAGAGGAACATTTTTTTGGGCTTCTTTGAGAAGATTTTAATGTTGATCATTTTTAGAAGGTTTCTGAGGCTTTGAAAATTCCTCAATTCAAATTTCATTTGAATTAAAACATGATACTCACATGAGGTCTAGCCTAGTGCATAACAGGACTAGGGATGTGACACGGAGGTACCATGAGAAGTTTCGAGCGGGTAGGCAATCGTTCGATGCCTGAAACAAAGGATGAAAGGGGTCCAGAGCAATGAGAATAAGTATTGCATCTGATACCAGAATAGATCGTCTCTAGGAAGGTGGTTGGTGATCTTCATACGAAGCCAATCGTGAGGAATAACTTCGGAGATATGGGTGTGCCGGAGAGTCAGGTTTCGATCCTGTGGAACTGTGGGTTATGGGACCACCATGTGGTTTTTATTATTATTATTATTATTTTATAGGAGCAGTGACATCTTTCATGGTCATGATAGCAAGGCATGTCAGAGAGTACCATGTCAGTTATGTCGGCAACAACGTTGGTACCAAGGGCGAGGGACGAAGAGAACCACCTTCCTTCTCGTTGAACGAGGCGGACCAATAGGCAAAGTTCTCGTCCATCGGCGGTTACCGGAAGTCATCAACAGTAGAAACAGGGTTACACCAGACAGGAAGGTACACCGAGGTGTTTACCTAAGCAGGGGATTACCGTGCTCGGTTAAGTAGTTTACAAGAAAGTTTGAACAAAACAACGGGAAGGAAAATGTGCTTAAACACGTATATCAGGGGTATATCCTTCCCAAGGACAAGCAGAGCAAGATATCCATGACAGGATATTAGGTAGAAAACTCCTTAGGTAGGGGAGAGAAATTTCATGACATTACCCATACAACGGTGTTTGGATAATTGAGCAGGAAACATTTAGCATTGGGCTTCAAATGTTCTTGTTGAAAATCAGAGTATCACAGACATGCTTCGAGATAGCATTGACATGGTCTTCAAGCAAAGGCCGGTTTTAGATACTCAATGGATCCATCAGGAACAGTTTATAACATAGGTCTTACAATTTCCTCCAAGAAGAATGGTTATCCTTGCAAATAAACCATAATGATAGGTCCTCCAGCCAGGGGGGGGGGGTGCTAGGCATGACATCCTGTTACCAGGTCATCAAAGGGCCAACAACATAACTCTTGGAAAGTTGTCCCAACCATCATATCTGACTGAGATTCAGATCTGATTGGTGTAATGATACCTCAGACTCAGGATGTCCGAGAATAAAAGGTGCAACACAAATAGACGAAATGACATTTCAGGATTCTCAGGAAATGAACTATGGGAGTGGGTTCCTGAAACAATAGTTCATCATTAAACCAAGGAGAGGAGGAGGTGGCTGATGGGCTCGGCGATAATCCATCGAGATTTCCGACAAGATGGATTTCCACAATTATGTGAACAAGGAGATAAAATTTGTCAGATCAAATGGTATAATGATGTATGCTCGAGGAAACATACTCAATTAAACATTGGTTGAAAGGTGCACCCGAATATGGGTTGGGTCGTACGATCAATGTTAGAGTGGTGACTCGACGAACAAAAGAATTAGAATGAAACTCGACCATTACTTCAAAGCAATAGGGTTGCTAGAAGTTTTGAATTCACACCTCATAGTTCAATTGTCGGTATTCCGGTTAGAAACAACACGGGTACCAAGAAAGAATGGTGAGGGTGAGAAGTATCACCATACCAAGAATTCTTAAGAGGTGGAGTAATCCTCACAACCTTCTTGACATAAAAGATGGTAATACTCCATGGTAAAGAAAAACAAATGCTAGGTAGCAAGGAACTCGAGGTATAACACAGAACACAAACAAGTTTTTGTTGGAGGGAACGCAATAAAGAGGTCGATGACAACACAAATCATCGAGGGCAAGGATGGTATTTCTCATCATTAATTCAATTGATATCCTGGAAGAGCATCAGAATGTAGATGGTGATCATGACACATTTGTCGAGAGATTCCACAAAGATATAATCGATCCGCGATCACACCAAGTCAAAAGAATGATGAAGCATGAGGTTATTGGAACCATAGGTACGACACAAACTTGAAATCAAGATTGTTGTTCAAGGCGAACTGATATGACGAGGAAGATCGACGTAAGCTTAGCTCATTGTCAAAAGTTGTGCTCCAGGATTAAGGACCAGGTAGCACAGTTAAAATTTAGCATGGTAATGATATGGCCGATCAGGATAGGAATGGCATGATCGGGTACAAACTCATAAGTAAAGAATATTAGTAAGAGTTGTTGAACCGTAATGCGGACTCGGTTTAGTTATCGGTGTCTCTGAGTGTTTAATAACTCAGAGCCCATGAAAAATTGTAATCAGTGAGTATGTAGTACTTGATGAAGAACTCATAGGAAGTTATGCAGTTCCAAGATAATCTCGAGATACCATGGGGTAATACTCTACGACAGATCAAAGTAGAGGTTGTACCGGAGTATTGATCCACAGAAGACAAGTGCTTACACTTGCATCGAAAATGGTATTTAAAGGAGAACATGGTCGGAACCACGATTGTAAAAGGCCATACCCCAGATATAAGATGAACTTATATCAAGGGAATAATTAATTTTAAAAGAAGCTTCGATGAGAAGATGTACATCAGGTCCATGGGCATGAACACAAAGTTCAAGGTCGACTCCCACTTCTCCAATGCATAACTCTTCATCCACTTCTCGCGTGCGATTAAGTTGCAGTGTTGAAATTTTATCTGGGGAAGCACCAGAAGAGTATGACTCGTGAAAACTTTCGGGTTCACACGGTCTAGAGAAAGCATATGTTCAACCCTTAGTGGCTTCTTAGAAACATATACCACAAGTTTCAAGAGTAAATAACACAAGCCCGAAAGCAAAGTATGGTTGGCCAAGCGGAGGATACAACTTAACAAAGGCATTAGGTATCAGGGGAAGAACTCACAAAGTGGTCAAATGTGAAGGACACTGTCGGATAATAATCCATCAGTGGATATGGCGATCCCAAATGGGGCTGATATGAGTATCGATACCCAATCAGAGGAGGAAAGATTGCAAATGCATCAGTTTATAGAACAGCTGAATAGTTCAACGCTTAATTAGCAAAGTAATTATGATTTTCAAATCAAGGGATCAGGAGCAAATGCTCTGATCAAGAATGGATAAGCTGAATAGAATTAGGGATACAATCAACGACAATTGGACTGGTCGAGAACCAATTCCAGTTAAAAGAATGGCAGCTCAGCCGGAAAGGTAATTTATAAGGATCGGTGAGGATTGCGCGTATGCGCAAACATATTGAGTCAATAGACCCAAAATGATAATGACAAGGAATGTCAATAAGACTACGAGACTTATGGGATTAACCATAATGCGAGCAAGCAAGAATTTCAAGAGCCAAAGGCTCCAAAGGATTTTCGGAAGATCGAATAGTATTTTGAAGACTTTTGTGAAACTCAAGAACAACTGGGGATGAGCGGATACTCGATAAGTGCAATAATTAACCGTAGGGGTATTCAGGTGATAAAGAATAGCAAGGCAGTAAGCTCAAAGGATTATTGAAACAACGACGAGTTTTTCAGGTTATCTTGTAATAACAAGACCAACTGGGGATGAATGTAAGAATAACAACTGCAAGTAGTTATCCATAAGGGTTTGCGGTGGAAGGGGAATTGCAAACGCGATGAACACAAGTTCTCGGGTTAACAGCGGAGAGTATCTTCAGGGTCTTCTGGTGCAGTAGACGATCATCAGTAACAAGGGACTCTCCGGGTGAAAGTGATAACGAGATCCTATTGTTAGATTTAGTAAACTTCATTTAATCTGAATAGAGGAGAGATCAGAGTCCCAGAGTAAAGGTCGAGGAGTAAAAGATCCTACTACCACCCAATGGCGACGTGTGCCCATAAGACACACAGCCATGTTAGTAAAAGTTTTGCAATGTCTAGACTCGACTTCGGCCAAGGAGTTGGAAGGGGGATTCCTACAAGCAGTTGGCTCTGATACCAACTTGTGACGCCCCCGATTCAATCGTACACTAATCATGCACGCAAACGTGTACGATCAAGATCAGGGACTCACGGGAAGATATCACAACACAACTCTAAAACATAAATAAGTCATACAAGCATCATAATACAAGCCAGGGGCCTCGAGGGCTCGAATACAAGTGCTCGATCATAGACGAGTCAGCGGAAGCAACAATATCTGAGTACAGACATAAGTTAAACAAGTTGACATAAGATGGCTAGCACAAACTGGGATACAGATCGAAAGAGGCGCAGGCCTCCTGCCTAGGATCCTCCTAACTACTCCTGGTCGTCGTCAGCGGGCTGCACGTAGTAGTAGGCACCTCCAGTGTAGTAGTCGTTATCGACGGTGGCGTCTGGCTCCTGGGCTCCATCGTCTGGTTGCAGCAATCGAGTAGAGGTAGGGGAAAAGGGGGAACAAGGCAACCGTGAGTACTCATCCAAAGTACTCGCAAGCAAGGAGCTACACTACAAATGCATGGATATATGTGTAAAGGGCCATATCAGTGGACTGAACTGCAGAATGCCAGAATAAGAGGGGGATAGCTAGTCTTAACGAAGACTACGCTTCTGGTCACCTGTCTTGCAACAGGTAGAAGAGGACGATCTGAAGTCCTCCAAGTAACATCACATAGCAATAATCCTACCCGGCGATCCCCTCCTCATATCCCTGAGAGAGAGCGACCACCGGTTGTATCTGGCACTTGGAAGGGTGTGTTTTATCAAGTATCTGGTTCTAGTTGTCATAAGCTCAAGGTATAACTCCAAGTTGTCCTGTTACCGAAGATCACGGCTATTCGAATAGATTAACTTCCCTGCAGGGGTGCACCATCTTACCCAACACGCTTGATCCCATTTGGCCGGACACACTTTCCTGGGTCATGCCCGGCCGCGGAAGATCAACACGTCGCAGCCCTACCTAGGCTCAACGGAGAGGCCAGCACGCCGGTCTAAACCTAAGCGCACAGGGGTCTGGGCCCATCGCCCAATGCACACCTGCACGTTGCGAACGCGGCCGGAAGCAGACCTAGCCTAGTGGCGTTCCAGTCCAATCCAGCGCGCACCGCTCAGTCGCTGGTGTCACGAAGTGCTTCAGCTAATACCACGACGCCGGGATACCCATAACTACTCCCGCGTAGATGGTTAGTGCGTATAAGCTCATAGCCAACTCAGATCAAATACCAAGACCTCGTTAAGTGTGTTAAGTATCCGCGAACGCCGAACAGGGCCAGGCCCACCTCTCTCCTAGGCGGTCTCAACCTGCCCTGTCGCTCCGCCTCAAGTTCCACTCGCGGGTGCTCCACCAGCCGACCCGACTTTAATCTCACATGTATCATGTATAAGTATATAGTATATACCCGTGATCACCTCCCGAGTGATCACGGCCCGATAGTATAGCACGGCAGACGAACAAGAATGTAGGGCCACAGATGAATGTACTAGCATCCTATACTAAGCATATAGGATTGCAGGTAAGGTAACAACAAAAGTAACAAGGACAGGCTATGCAGCAGTATAGGAGTATCTCAAAGCAGTAACATGCTACACTACTCTAATGCAAGCAGTATAGAGAAGAGTAGGCGATATCTGGTGATCAAGGGGGGGGGGCTTGCCTGGTTGCTCTGGCAAGAGAGAGGGGTCGTCAACACCGTAGTCGAACTGGGCAGCAGCAGCGTCGGTCTCGTAGTCTACCGGAGAGAAGAGGGGGAAGAAACAATGAATACCAAACAGATGCATATCGATGCATGACATGTCAAGAAGCGATGCTAGGCGTGCCCTAACGTGGTATGAGGTGGTACTGGTTAAGGGGGGGAATCATCCGGGAAAGTATTCCCGGTGTTTCGTGTTTTCGGGCAGAGGAGCCGGAGGGGGAAAGTTGCGGGTTCGATAGGTTAGGGGGGTGTGGCGGACGAACTGACTGCGTATCCGAATTCGTCTCGTCGTTCTGAGCAACTTTCATGTTGAAAATATTTTAATCCGAGTTACGGATTAAAAGATATGATTTTTTAAAGATTTTATTAATTTCTGGAATTTAATCAATTAATTATTTAATTCGAAAAATGGAATTATGACGTCAGCATGATGCCATGCTGACGTCAGCAGTCAACAGGGTTGACTAGGTCAACCCGGACATGTGGGTCCCGTTCGTCATACTCTGTTAACTAATTATCTTAGTTAAGTTTAATTAACAGTAGTTAATTAGGTTAATTAGTCATTAGGTTTAATTAATCAGGACTAATTAAATTAATTATTTACTTACTTAATTAATTAATTAATTAATTAATTAATTTTATTCATTATTATTTTTATTAATTATATTTATCTAAATTCCTTTTTTTCGTTCTGGGTGTGGGCCCCGTTTGTCATAGGCCCATATTTAGTGGATTCGGGCGCCGGTGAAACGGGGTAGAGCCCCGGGTGGGCGGGCGCCGGGCGCCCGACTGGGCGCTGCGGGTGCCGGCGGTCACAGAGCCGGCCAACGAGGGTGTCATGGCCGCGGCGAGGTTAGTGGCCGGAGTGGCCACGGGCGGCAGCTGCCGCCGCAGCAGTGGACGGCTGCGGGCGCGGTTAGGCGCGGTTGGGATCCCGCGTGAGGGGCGAGTAGGGGAGGCGCCCAATGCGCGGGCGCGACAAGCGGGCGTGGCCGGTGCAAGGGCGCGCGGTGTTCGCGGCGACCACCGATGAGCGCGGGGCGACGACCGCGTGGGTCGACAGGGCCCTAGTCGACGACGTCGAGTTGGCGGGGCACCGGTGCGCGGCGAGCACGCATCGGGCGTGGCCGGGGCGTTGACCGCGCGTGCGAAGGCGCGGCCCGGGTGTGCCGGAGCGGGCACGACGCGGTGAGCGAGCGAGGGGGAGAGAGCGCGGCCACGACAGAGCGGGCACGCGGCACGGTAGAGAGAGGAGGGAGCGGTGCGTGCTCACAGGGCCAGTAGGGAAAGGGCAGCGGGCTCGACGGAGTTCGGGGAAGTCTGACGAGGGAGATCCGGCGAGGTCCAGGCGGCGGCGCGGGTGAAGGGGACGAGGCAGCCACCGAGATCCGGCGACGGAGCGGTCGCGGACGGGGCGGCGTGGTCCTGGTCGACGACGTCGAGGTGG